>NW_028315425.1:0-52500 GCF_046866305.1 Octopus bimaculoides
CTGGGATCGATCTAATCGACTGGTCCCCTCCTCCAAAATTTCGGGCCTTGTGCCTAGTGTAGAAAGGAATATGCATTTCACTGATGTCTGAGGGATGGGAATATTCTATCTCTGAGCAAAAGGCTGCTATTATGTTTTGCACTGCCTATTATTCTAAGATCAAATTTTACTTGTGGATTGTCTTATAGGATTAAAAAAAACAAAAAAACAATCCATTACTCATAGTGAAATGTTCACTTGAAACTTTCTGTAGTTTGTAATTTGCATGTTTGCGAAATTCCTTACTTTCTGAACAACTATGTACTTCATTACATGTTCAGTGTCCTTACTTTATGTTTTGGGACAACAAACTAATCGCTATTCTCTGGATTTTGTTTTTCCAGTTTATTACTTATCGCTTGCTTATCCATTAATAAGATAAACGTCATTGCTGTTGTTTAACTCCAGTGTAGGTCTGATAGCGTATAGTTGTCATCATCAAAGGCGTTACAATTGTAAACCTCTTATCTTGTTTCTAGTCTCAGAGTCATCTTTTTTAAAGAACAGGATGTCGTTTGTGGATATGATCAAAATACTACAATTAATATGTTCAATAGTGCGCTCTATGATTTGTATCGAACACAAGCTACGAAACTAGATGATTTTGGAGACGTAATGGTTATGATTACAATAAATTCGAATGAAGACCTAGATGAAAATTGGGACCCGTTGGTTACTCATTTCTGATTTCCAATCCTGGACTGCAACTATAAGAAGTTATATAGTCGATCATATCATATAAACCAATCGTTTACTTTTCACTACAAGGTTACTTGTATTCCATACACTTTACATTATCCAAAATAATGTTGTACATTGTATTGTTAATTGAGTAACAAAGGAGTACATGGCATTATTACAGATAATGTTAGAACTGAGCTTAAATCAATTAAAAAAAAATTTATGACTGAAAATCGTTCAGATAATAATCTATGTTACCCACGAATATCTGAATGAGCCTGGGATTTTCTGACTGAAAAAATAAAACATTCACATCAGGACCTCATTAGTTTGTAAACAGTGAAATACTAAATTTCATGCAATTTCCATAGACACGATGATTCTTATGAACTCATTCTCGTAAACGCTTTCAAATGTCAATCCTGGCACAATGATGGTTACTTATATTATTAACAATGAGTTGGAGAAAGATAAATTTCAATACAATCTTAAAATTTGACCTTGTACTACAGCTGGTTGTTGGTGCAATTTGATAATTCTTGCATGCATAAAATCAAATGACCGAATTTGATTATTAATAAATTCAGTATTCCAGTTGTATCATGTATTAGTCAGAATGGAGACCACACAACACGATCTGTGTGCAGAAAATGGAATCCATCTGATTCCATTTTCTAGCCTTCTTAAACTTTCCTTTGAGAAAAATAAATTAATTAGCTAAGTAATTATTTAACATTGTGATGCAAGTTCGACAGAATAATTTAGCCATGTTCGAGATTTTATACATTATAAATAGTTTTAAGCTCATACTCTCTCTCTCCCTCTTTCTTTCTCTCTCTCTCTCTCTCTCTCTCTCTCTCTCTCTCTCTCTCTCTCTCTCTCTTTCTGAAGAAAAGGAAAGAGTACATCTTCTTAAAGACTAGAAACTAATCAAATGGGCTCCGTTTCCTGCACATGAATAGTGTAGTCCTTAGTCGGAATAATATATGATATAACTGGAATACAGGATTTATTAATTGCACTCAGTCATTTGATTAGATACACGCAAGAGTGATAGAATAGCAACAATTAGGCTAATCGTTTAACAAACCAGATACAGTACATATTCAAATTTTACGATTATTTTGGGTTCAAATTTTGTTACAACGCTAGCAATTTCGGGTTAGGGGTTATGTCGATTACATCAACTCCAGTGTTCAACTGGTACTTATTTTATCGACCTTTAAAGGATGAAAAGTATAGTCGACAACCGCAGAATTTGAACTCAGAACGTAAAGACGGACGAAATGCCGCTAAGTAATTTTCCCGGCGTGTCAACGATTCTACCAGCTTGCTGCCTTAAATTTTACATTTATATTAGAATCTATCTCTCTTCTACTTGCTGTTAATAGTATAAGTAACCATCATCATATCAAGGTCGACGTTTAAAATTTTTTTCTAGAATTTTTCATGTTAAAAATGACTGGAAGAAAAATGGTTAATTTTATGAATCTTAGTACTTCATTATTTAGAGTTCAGATAAATGAAACGATATATATGTATCTTATCTCGATAAGATGTTTTCCTTTCTGTCACGTCTCAAAATCCTGGTCTTATAAACCACAAGAAGCTCCAGAATATATTTTCATTTTAACAAGAAATATTATATTATAAAACAGAAGCGGATCTCCGTCTGTCTGTCCGCTACAACATTTATAAGAAGGGAGGCAAAGAAGAGGAGAAATCAAAATATACGTCACAACATATTTTTGGACGAAGAGAAGTAATATATATACACGTCACAACGTATTTTTAGAAGGAGAGAAGAAAAAGGTGATGTTGAAAGAAAAAATACAGTGAGAGAGAGAGAGAGAAAAAAATAAAGAGAGAAAGAGATAGTGAAAGTGTGAAAGCTAGATAGATAGGTATTGTTGTCACCATAATAACTAACAAGTTTTAATTTAAAACATGGGAATTTTGAGTGCAAGTCTGTCAATATGCAGCAACATATTTCAAAATGGCTATATGTATATATAATATATATAGTTTTTTTTGTTTGTATGTGTATTTGTGTGTATTTCAGTATATAGACAATGTAACACAAACTTAAAGATACTTTCACTTTGAATAGAAGAAAGGAAAGAAAACAAGTTGTTGTTCACAGAGAAATACAGTGAGAGAGAGAGAGAGAGAAAAAAAGAGAGCGAGAGAAAAAAAAGAGAGAAAGTGTGTGTGTGTGTATGTGTGTGAAGGATAGATAGTTAAGTAGTGTTGTCACCATAGTAACAAGCAAGTTTTGATTAAAAATGTGGGCATTTTAAGTGCAACTCTATCAACACAACACAAACTTCAAAAATAGCTATGTGTGAATACAACCACCACACACAAACACCTTCTACACGTTTCTTTAGTTGTTTATGTGTATTTGTGTGTGTGTGTGTGTGTGTGTGTGTGTGTGTGTGTGTGTGTGTGTGTGTGTGTATGTGTGTGTGTGTGTGTGTGTTTCAAGACACAGACAACGCAACACAGATTTAAAAAAATACTTTCACTTTCAACAATTTGTGAAGCTACGTGCATGATTAACAAATATTTATACCAGCAGCGTTGCTACAGAAACGACCTAGTAAATTATTGCACGCAGAAATTCCTTTTTGTGATTTAATTTAAACTGTCTTATGTTCAGTTATTGTTCAGGTGGTCGAATGTTTTTTTTCTTTCTGTGGTCAATAAAATAAATACTAATAAAATGTCAACGCAGATAAATCTATAATTCATCATCTTACAAATTCATCTTTGCCTTGAGTATATATGCCACACGAATTAATGACTGGAACATGTTTGTTACACACTCGTTTATCATTCTACAAAGAAACAGTTAATTATATATTGCAAATGTAAACCAAAGAACTTTAGTTTTTCTGTATATAGACGATGGCAACGCTGTGTGTTCAAGATATGCTTTTCGCTCAGTTCAATCATATTGCGAGGCACTTAGGAAAGTGTTATCTATCATAGCTTCGCGTTGATCAGTGCGTTCTGAGTGAATCCGAGATAGAAAACGTGTGGGGAGAGTGTATGTATGTATACTTGCAAAAGGTTTTCGAGTTCAAAATATGTGCTTGTTTTGTCATCTAGATTCCAAGAATCTTCCTTACAGGAAGATATCAAATAATTACAAGTAGAAGAGAACTTACATACATACATACACACATACCCTGTTGTTGATGTTGATGTTTCAATGAAAGAGACTTGGATCTAGGTTAGAAACAGGCTCTTTCTCTATTGGCAAGAAATCTTGAAATAAAACTGAACAATGACATACGTACGTACATACATACATACATACATACATACATACATATATATATATATATATATGTTGATAGACAGGACAACAAAAGAAAGAGAGAGACCTCGATATTATGTAAATAGAGGAATTTATCTGTAAAAATATGTGACACTTATTCGGTAGCCATGATAAAACTCCGAGTTTCGGATGCCGGTGTCAGTTACAACATCCATTGGAAGATCTTAGCCAAGTGTAAACCTTACACCAGCGGCAGCGGAAGGTGCGGTCTATGTGATATAGGAAGATGGCTCATCTGGAAAGGTAGCTTAGACCCCACCACATGTCTAAATTCAAGAACTGAACTTTTCGGATCATGTCCACATGTGGCTAAATATTTGCTACGCTTTTAGTCCTCCTGTGTTTACTGATAGGACTTACTTTTTATATTGTGTCTATGTATAAGCATTTTATCTCTCTTTTATTTTTTTACATATTTATAGAGATAACGATTTGTATATTTTCCACACATATTTTTTCTGTATTCTCCCCTCCACCCTGCTTTTTACCTGTGCGTCTATAGACGTGTACATGGAACCTTATGTGCGCGTTTGTGAATGTGTGCGTGTGTGAGGGTACGTGCGTATATAGATGTATGTGCGTGCATGCGGAAATATGCGCATATAGACGCGTTTTAGCCCTATAGCTTTTTCACACTTTCTTCTGTATTTGGCTTTTAACCCTGTGAATTTTTTTTTGCGTGCATGTGTATGGGTGCGAGGGTGTTGAGCACGTGTGTGTGTGGATGTGTATGCAGGTATATATATGTAAATGTATATATATATATATATATATATATATAGTTTTTGGCGAGTATGTGGGTGAGAATGTGTGTGTTTCAAGCGAGGGGGATTTGAGTATATACATATAGGCGAATGTATGGATTGGTGCGCTTACGCGAATACTATAGACTTTTCTACTCCCTTACCTTTACTCCCTCCCCTTACTCAGCGGTCTATAGCTATTTTATCTTAATAACGGTCAACCACACAGTAATTTCCCTTTGTTTTGGTATGCTGAGTGTTTCACTTCGAGGTCTTCTTTGAGGTATGCTTGTGCGGCTGATTTGGGGTTGTATGAGAGGTCATCAGGCAGAGAGTACTTCCTGAGTGGCTCACTTCCAACATGTAAGATATTGCTTTCTTCACTTTTCAGCACTAAGTTAATGTATTTACTTTTGCTGCTGCTGCTGCTGTTGTTTACAAGTGTTGTCTAAGACAGACTATGCGACATTAGAAAGGCTGTCCGTACTGATCTCAAGCCTTTTCCTCCTTTATTACTTCTTACGTAAAGCTATTGATATCACTATTTTTGTGGATATTTCTAGTTGATGTTAGAATCTTGCGGGTTTTAATGTCTACGGTGTGGATTTCTTCAACAGACCAGTCAAGTATCCCAAATGCTGGAATCAGATCTGGTACTGTAAAGGCATTGCAGGGTATTGTCTTGTTGTAAGAGGAGAGTTCGGACTACCATATGTTTCTTAGTCAGGTTTGATATTCATGGGTCAGTCTATCTTTATTCACAGTACCTTGGTATGATGTATTTCCATCAATGCCAGCATTCTTTGCGTATGTACACACACACACACACAGATATACACACATACTCGCACGCACATACGCACAAATATCTGGGATGTTATAGCCCTCCCTTTATCATTGAAATGATATATACTCTAGACCGTCACACACAAAACCAACGTGGAAAATATATGACGGCATCAACAATAAAAGAGTCCCAATACATGCCATTCTAGCAACCATAGACTCCATTCTTCGCTGTATGCTTAAATAAAAAATGCTCAGCATCTTTTGAAGGAACAACACTAAATGCTGGTCGCCAAATTTATGTTGTAGAAAAGAACAACACTTCCCGAATAGTGTATGATACACATCCGTTCTCTTACCATTTTTTCAAGAAACCTCTCCACTCCTCTGTTTAACATAGACAGCCTTATTGGCAGATAACATTACGATCATATATTTAACTATTATTAGAAACTGCGACGCAAGTACTCCACAATATTCGAATCACATAGAAACTTGGTTCCTCAAAACAGACTTAATGTAGTACCTATCAAATCTATTATTTTCTTTCTTACCAGCAACGCCAGCTTACATCGAATATAATACAACCATCCAGGTATTCGAACATCACACTCACATTTACTCAGAAAACAAAACTATTAAGAGTTACATAGAAGCCATCACGTCTTCAACAACATAGAACACTTATAGAAATCAACACTTATAGAAATCATAATTGCTTCAGATTTTGATACAAGATTCAATAATGTTTTAGGGGGAAGGGGTTAGTCAATTACATCGACTCCATATCCAACTGGTATTTATTTTGTCGACCATGAAAGGATTAAAGGCAAAGTCGACCACAGCGAATTTTGAACTCGAACGTAAAGAGGAATGGAATGTCGTTATGCATTTTTTTCGGCGAGCTAACGATTCTAGCAGCTCACCGCCTTATATAGAAAACAAAATAATGAAAGCAAAATGACTCACAAATTCACGTAACACAATCGACAATGAGGCACAAGCAATATTGTGTCTTCACAATAATCCACAGTAAATATAAAGAACATAAGACAATGCGCTATGCACCGTAAGTTGTTCTCTGACAACATCTACAAACCAATTACAAAACGAAAAGAAACTACAAAAAACGAAGAACTACCTGGACCACAAAAGGCACAATATAGCAGCCCCCCATTACATGAAACTCTAGCTTCAAAAATCCAGGTCGTACATAAATACAATTTTTGAAAAATTAGAACAAACTATATGCCAAAACACCATCTCTTCCATTTAGTTTAGGCACAAAAAAACATTAGACCACATATACACAGGAATAACTACGATGTCACTTGCCTCACTGGCTGCTCATGCAATGCTGAGATACACCTCACCAATAATAGCTGAATAAGATTATTCTGACCGGGTTTACATGGCCCGCCCTCCTTCGTTGTTCCTGTCATCAAAATCTATGGGTATACACATATTGACTTGTCAGCAGAGAGAGTGCAATATAGGAAGATGGTCAGGTCACACACTCTATACAATTATTATTACATATCGAAGTATAGATGGAAACAAGACATAACTGGGAACAGGGATCTGTGAGACGCGCCTCGTCCTTCGGTTGACTATCTGAGTGGAGCTCGATCAGGGCTGATCTCGTATTACACAAATTCACTACCACTGAAACCAACAAATATTTCGAGATAATGACGGAACCTCAGTGTAGTTGCACGATTTATAAGAAATTGTTGCCAAATATCCCTTAAACTACACTCTTCCGTCTTAAAATGTATGGTTTGGTCGTCGGTCGTAGATATGCACTGTCAAAACAAATCTAGGATTTAAAAAACACGACGATATTATTATTGTTGGATATTTTGAAGCTTCATGGCCCCTGTAGTTTTTGAAATACAAGAGTAAGGAAAAATGTAAGTGCATTTGAAATGCAGTTAAAGCTGAAAAATAAAAAAAAAATTACCTTCGGTGACCATCTGCTGGGCAATTGTAAAACAGTGAGCGGGTTGCCTAAAAACCCTGAAAATAAATAAGAATTGTTGGAATTTAGATCGATAGTTCAAATTTGCTGAACACAATAGAATAATCAAGAAAGTGGGTATCACGTCAGACGAGATGATATTTCATATTGTTAGGTAAGGATTTTACTTCAAATTAATCCAATCTCGCTAAACTAAATCTTAGATAACATTGCAGTCTTATAGCTTCTATATGTAAAAAGATATTGAGGGAAATATTCTGTGTCAGTAATATATAAAATATATGAGTATACATTGTACAAAACGAAAGGTTACACAAAAGTAGAATTACATATATTACTTTACTCCCACTTTCTTTCCACTCATCGCAGATCATCATTCAACACCTTCGATGTATTATAGAAATATTTCGAAGCCTGCGCTTTCATATATAGGAAGTATTCTAAAAGCATTTGAAGACTTAATTAGAATTAAACTAGCTAAATACTCTATGAATTAATTGAACATTTAATTTAAGCATGCAGAGATTGGAACATCACGTCCAGTGAATATATCTGTGGTATCCCAGACAAATACTCAAGGCTGTACTGATGAAGATACCAGACTCTCATTTCCTAATCCCTTAACCTCATTGACTGCATTATTAACCTCACTGACTGGTGCAATATTTTGCTATTATTTAATGTAATGTATGATATGTTTGTCTTTATATGATTTCCGTTATGATTGGCTCATAACAGAGTAGACCTAGATGAGAAGCAGTTCGGTTTCGTGTCCGGAAAAAGTATCACGGATGCAATCTTCATTGTGAAACAGTTGCAAGAGATATACTTGGCTTAGGTTAAACCGCTGTTGCTGGCATTCGTTGATTTGGGAAACACATTTGACAAGGTACCACGATTAGATATTTGGTGGTCACTAAAGAAACTAGGTGTAGACAAATGGATAGTGAGAGCTATATAAACCAAGTAGAATGATGCGGTAAGTAATGTGAGAGTCAACAACGATTGAAGTGACGAATTTGACGTGAGGGAAGGAGTCCATAATATTTCAGTCCTCAGTCCTCTCGCGTTCACCAAAGCCCTACAAGCCATCATAGAAGAGTTCAAGACTGGAAGTTCATGGTAACTTCTATATGCTGATGATCTAGTTTTCATGGTTGCTAAGCTAATGTATACATTTTAAGATCTTTCTGTATTCCTTATTGTTACAAAAAATAATTTCTTTATTTTGGTAACTATAAACAAAGGCATACATCTAAAACACACTCACTGCTCCCAGAGCCACATCGTAGCCAGCTGATTTATAACCATATATTTGTTTTGAAAAAGTAGAAAAACCTCTCAACACGCACATGGGAATGTGGTGTGACATACTCCAACCCCAAAAACAGACCACACAAAATTTTCAAGCATTCAACAACGCCGTTCCTACGCTGTACTGGGTTATGGAAGACCTATGTAGACCTTGTTATGGGGTCCCCTACCAGACCAGTTTGCGGGGTGAATATATCCAGCAACTATAATCTATCATGCTTCCTCTCAATGAAACGTCCCTATATGTCTGTGTCAGCACGGAGGACTACCTCAGTAGAATCAATAGTGCAACCACTCCAACGACCTTGCAGGTTGTGTAGTAGGTCGCATGGATATGGTTTCACACTGCCCATCTATAGACACAGATTTTGCTGTGGAAAATCTATTGAGATTATCTGTGAGAGCGAAGTAGATTTCCGCGAAGTCAACACAAAGGAACTGGGCCTCTTAAAACTAACCTATGACCATAACTACCTAGACAACCGTGACCGAAGTAGATTCTATCTTACCAGATTAGAAAAGGAAAGACCAACTACCATCATCTCGGCAGTGGAGAAAAGCATCACAGAGCGCTGAAGTGGCTGGGCCATGCCAACCTAGAACCTTGAAAATGACAATCAGGTGAAAAGAATTATTGTGCACGCTATAGGAGCCAGCGTGAAAAATCACCTTAAAGAACCACATAGTGAAGTTTAACAAGAAAATTTATATGCGGGTCCAAGCTGCAACCATTTGATGTTGGAATGGCTGGGGATGTGGCCGGCCTCTTCATGATCAGGTAGGACAAAAAAGCTTCAAGAATCTCTAACAATATTGCTTTACTGAAGGTATGTAGACGATATTAATACTCTAGTTAAGACAACACCATGTAACTGTACCAAAGAAATCGAGAGGGGCATAAAGGAGAGCATCTAAAATGTAGCTAACTCCATCCACCAAAGCATCAAGGTAACTATAGATTAGCACATTAGGCATCTTAATAATAAATTCCCTGTCTTTGATACTGAACATTGGTTAGAGACTTAACAACAGAGTGCAGCTCCTCCACTCCTACTACATAAAATCCATAGCTTCTAAATATGTTGCTCACAAGAACTCAGCCTTGTCACACAAAATGAAAATTAACATACTAATAACAGACCTAGTTAGGATAATGAACAACGTGTCCCCCACCCCTATGAGAACCCTATGAAACAAGGAAGCATAAACAGAACTTCATTGCATCGCATGCAATTCTCTGGATATGACCAGAAAAATAGGATTCGGGTTCACAGGGGAGCTACAAAAAAATTAGATAAAATCATATGTAATGATGCCAGTGTTACCCGTCCTAGATAGACGAGTAAAAACTGGAATAGTATACACATTTGTGACAAAACAGACAAAGTGAACACACCGTACAGGGCTGACAAATATGAAGGAGTGATGTTTGTAGAGGCCACACCCTATAGGAAATTAGCCTATAGATTTAGGAAGTCTCTGAGAGAGGCCAAACTCAACATTAAGATCATTGAGAAACCAGGGAGCTCCGTCAGATCACAATTATGCAGGACGTACCCCTTCGAGAACACAACATCTATTAATGAGAACTGCGTAGTATGTAAGATTAACCCTGGCATTAACTGTAAGATTAGAAACGTAGTCTACAACATAAGGTGAAGTGCTTGTAAGGACAGAAACATGACATACATTGGTGAGACATCTAGGAGCATAGAGGAGAGGATAAATTGACTTTGATGGTGGTGGTGGGGAATGATCACAATAAACAGTCCTCTATACTCTGTCAAGATACCAAAGACTAACATGGAGGCACACTGGGCCAAACTGACATTCGCATTTTATCCAAGAACCCGATGGACCCGTCACTTCGACAAATACAAGAGTACGTCCTCTTAAATAAAACGTCCCACGTACTAAATAAGAAATACACGTAGAAGGCAGATATACCTAATACCCACAGAGTATACATACATAGATACATTTATAAATAGGTAGGTAATAAGTAGGTGGGTGGGCGAGTGGATAAATAGGTAAGAAGACAGATAGATATATAGGTAGTACGGACAAACACGCACACAACTAGACAGAAACACACGAACATATATATACACACACACTACACGCACGCATACACACAAAGACACATATGGAGATACACATGCATACATAACAGGTGCACGTACATACACAAGCTCATACACATAAACACGCTCAAACATGCACATATAAGGAGGCAGAAGTACACATACACATGCATACACAAACACTCAGGTAGGCACACACAAATTCGCGAATACGCTCAATATACACACACATACATACACAAACATATGCATGCATACATACGTACATATACATATATACATACACAAACACACACGCACGTTGGCGCGCACACACACGCACACAACAAAATCTTGTATCAAAATAAATAAATGAGTGGAAATTGAACCGGTGAGTGTTTTATATTAAGGCACTATGACTCTCTCCAGACACAACAAAAATTATTTCAACACACGAACAAAAACGAAATTGGCTACATTGTATAGTGTGAATGAAAGTTAATACTCTTCATTTTGCATCACTATACAATACACCTCACATTCTGTGATCGTTTTGAATAATCCTAGTTAATGTGTTGCCTGAACATTTTGATTTTAATTTGACGTAATTAGATATTATATAATGATATGAATGCCCTCTTTCACTTCTATGTTTTACGTTTTTTTCCTGTAACCTCCATTTTCTGTCTTTTTCTCCCTATCACTCTCTTTTTCCTTCTCTATTCCTCGCTCGCTCTCCACATACATACACACATTCATACGAAAGAGCTTATGCACAGGCGCACACACCGAGCAGTAATTACAGCTTGAATTCTACGAGGTATGGACGCGTACAAAGTTTGAATTGTGTCCAAAGGAATTTTTGTCCATTCTTCAGCTAAAACAGTCTCCAGTTCTTGTAGTGATGGTGGCGGAGGATATCGACTCCTTACTTGTTTTTCTAAAATGCACCATAAATGTTCAATGATATTGAGATTTGGGAACTGTGGTGGCCAGATAAGATGTTCAACTTCACTAGAATGTTCATCGTGCCATTCAGTAACTACTTTAGCTGTGTGAATTGATGCATTATTATCCTGAAAGATTGCGTTTCCGTCCGGAAACAGTTCCGCAACCATAGGATGAATTTGACCAGATGAAATGCGTAAATAGTCTTGACTATTAATTCTGCCATAAAAGGAAACCCTTGGGGCGGCGGATTTCCAAGATATAGCCCACCCACCCCGATCATCAGAAATCGTCCTCCATATTTAACAGTTGGAAGAAGACAGTCTGGGTCAAATGCTTCTTTTGGCTGTCTCCACACGTATACTCGGCCGGTGGTCAGAAATAAGGTAAAGGATGACTCGTCCGAGAAAATAACATTGTTCCACTGCTCTAGGGACCAATTCTGTAGGTGTTTACTCCACTCTAAACGCTTTGCAACATTTGTTTTTGAAAATAGTGGTTTTCTGATTGCAGCCTTGCAGTGAAATCCGGCTTTGTGCAGCTCCCGGTGAACAGTTTTTATGGAAACTGGATTCTCAAGGTGATCATTATGCTCTGCAGGAATATTGGGAGCTGTACTTTTGTGATCTTTTCTAACAATTCGCGTAAAAGCCCGACAGTCCCTATCTGAAAATTTGGGTTTTCTTCCGGAGTTTTGTTTCGACGAGAAGGTTTTTCCCGCTCTCTCAAGGGCTATCATTATTTTCGAGACAGTACTTGTTGATACACCTAGCATTTCGGGTGTTTTCGTTACGCTAGCGCCTGCCATACGAGGACCAACAATTTGACCTCTTTGAAAGTCCGATAGATCTGTCATTTTAATGAATATTAATTACCTGTCTCTGATGATATCTGAAAAGAACCAGAAATTTTAGGAAAACATATTAAGCAACACTAATAATAAATCCCAAAACGTAAAAATAAACAAGCTTTTAACGGTTTGATGGATATTTCAAAATTATGATGCTAGGTGTTTCTATTATTTTGTCCAAACCCTGTATATATATATATATATATATATATATATATATATATATATATATATATATATATATATATATATATATATATATATATATATATATATATATATATATATATATATACATATACATATATATATACATATACATATATATATATATATATATATATATATATATATATATATATATATATATATATATATATATATATATATATATATATATGTATGTATGTATGTATGTATGTATGTATGTATATAATCAAAATAATACTGCACTGACTTGGTGCTTCAACTTAAATACCTAGTTTAACTGAATTTTAATTACTTCTTAACTCGTCAACCATACTTATATGACACTTCTGGTACTTTAACAGGACGGCAAGAGTAAATATGAAATTTCTTTGAAGGATATCCCCATAAACACTTTAAACCGAATTTAATAGTATTATTCTTCAGATTTTCGTAGATATGTACGTGTTATTGACATTATGTCTAAGTCTAAAAGTTGAGAGGTGGTTATGAAATCATTTTTTTTTTCGTATCTACAGAGCACCCGATATAACTATAATTACTAGTATCCGTCATAACTGTAAATTTGTATTTACATTCCTAGTTAAACATCGGCCTAATAGGGGACAATGAGACCTTTTCCTACAATTGAAATTACCTTTATTATTACTTTCATATTATTTATAATCATAGAACCATTATCGGGGATGCTATTAAAGTTCGTTGGGTTATTATCAAGGATTACGTCGCCACTTCTTTTGTTACTATGATTGGTATTATTAGTTATATTAACTCTCCAGTCATGGTTTTTATCTCTAGCGGTTATACAATCAACGTATATGGGTTGCGTATGGGATAAAGAGGGTACCTCTGGTGGTCTACTGGTGCCATTCACACCAAATATCTGGTCTACACCACTACTGGTTTCGCAGCATATTCATAAGCGTAAGATTCCAGTCTAGTCAAAGATAGGTAATAATCTAGGTTAGCTGATGGGTGCAAGTTCTCGGTTCTCACTACATTATTCACAGTCACGTCTTGTTTACTACTAATATTCAGAATACCCTCATTTCTACGCGTAGACAAATTATTGTTGTTATAATTACAATTTACAAGCAAATCTACAAGCAAATCTACAAGCAAATCATTATCTAAAGGGTTAGAAGGATCTTTAGTACTGTTGATATTTACATCATTAAGATTATTAAAGTTGTTATTAGGGATAAAGTAATATTACTACTATTATTATTAATCTTAGCTGGGTCTAATTGTCTACATGCACTGCAGGTATATTATCTGGCTGGTCTTTATATACCAAGTTTGATATTTGCATAATATTATTGTTGTGTATGTATATTATCCCGAGGTGTATATTATGCCTCAATTTAAGTACCTAATTCAACTGAATCTTACTTATACATACATACATATATACATACATACATACTCTCTCCATACACATATATAAAAATAAACAACAGGACATCCAGAGGTGATGCAGTACGACCGTTTCAAGCGGCTCCATTTAATTGAACAGTGCAATCATTACATCAATTTAAATGCAGGGCTATCCTCAGCTGCATAAATAAATAGAATTTTTTTAATCAGTCGGACACATTAATATAATTTTACTTAAATACTCTAATAGAGTAAGAAGACAGACAAACACCATGCTGCCACCACTCCAGCTTAGAATTTAGTAGACATCAGGAAAAAATTGTTTGGGTCATAGCTTGTAACAGATGTTGGTTCAGTTTTAATTTATTAGTCTTGTTTATCAATTACTAAATCTAAGATTAGAGGATTGTGTTTGTTAGGAAAGGGCAGGGCAGAGTTGACAGAACATAGTGGGTTTGGTCATAAAACTTGTCAAGATTATTTTGAAGTAGAATAAAGTAACTGACTATAAGGAGGTTGGGTAGTGGAAGACCTCAAATCAAGATGTTAATTACCAGTTAAAGGAGCAAGACGCTAATAAAACCAATGATGATAATACAGAGGAAATTTGATCATGGGGTACTATAGGTGATTGATTTTAAACAATATTGTTATGTTGTGTAAAGATAAAATTTAGGATTATCAAGAAAGATATAACCAAAAAAAAAAAATTTTGTTTACATACCAAAATTTTCAACAATACAGAAAATCACATAGAATTAGTTTAATATGCATTCATATACTTAATTATTTACTTATTAGGTGGTATATATAAAGACTGATCCCGGTATCTACAAATGGAATACTGGAGCGATAAAACATGCTAACTATATATCAATTATAAGCTAAGAGGTATAAGTTGTGAAGTTACCGGTGCTATTATATACAAGCTAATATAAATTCTTTGGGGGACATAATTAGGAGTCTACTTATATAAAGGCCATTATAAAAATAATAATATGATTGGTAGGGTAGAACACCATAGAAAGGAATAAATAGTTTAATCACTAAAACCATGATGAAGTATATATACCATATTATCAACAATGGAAAGAGAAGATTACATAGAATTAGTTTAATATTTTATCATATACTTAATTATTTACTTATTGGGTGATATCTATAAAGACTGATGTAAGTATTTACTAATCAAATACTTACTAATGCAATATATATATGCTAAAACCATAATGAAGTTAGACTAACTAGGCAGGAATATTCATAGGATAGTAACTCCATGCAGCACACTAACTTACTATACCATATAGCTTAAATTATATGCAATGTACTTTAATACACCATATAACTCAATATCACATGATTTATTTATATATATATAATACTAGAGGGTAAGTATAATCAGATACAACACTAAAATTTTTAAAAATTAGTTTCCATCAATCCAGTCCAAGCACAGCACCTATAAAACGCTAATTTCGAAAATATTTAAATGTACGGGTGACACTATGTACGCATGATACCCTTAGGTCTAATCTATTGTTAATCTGGTTGCTCTTGTCCTTATGCTTAAAGATCTCATATGTTTCCATAGAGCACAGCTCGCGTCCGTATCTACTATTTCTATAAGGCTGCACTTTCCTTATTATTTCCCATTTAAGGCTAAACTCGATCACACTTTCCTTCAGTTCCCAAATATTACTAGATGATGATGTACAATTAGCCTTATGCTTGAGTCTAAAATAGGAAAAATGGTTATAAATACGTTTTTTCATATTAACAGAACATCCTATATATAAAGTTACCAGTTATAGTTATGATTGTACATTCATAAATTATGTTTTGGGTAAGACATCAGCCTAATAACGGACAATGGAACCTAACTTTACAATTGTAACTAGGAGAATTACTACAATTAATATTATTGATATTCATATATATATATATATATATATATATATATATATATCATAAGGTTTTTAAACTTTTAAATTTTCATATTCAAAAGAGACAGAGACTTCAATTCGATATATCGATTTATTCACCACTCTATGTTAACATAAATATATATATATATATATATCACACAAATGTCACTATAAACAAGTAATTATCTCAATCTTTGGTCGTGGGCTGTATATTCAGCTAAACCGATTAATACCTATTCATCAAAATTCTAAATTACCGTTTAACGCGTCCAAGGTAAAAAAAAAATGATGAAATGATGTGGTTAATTTTATACGTTCGGCATTTGTAAAGTAATTTGCAGATAGAGTTACATGTTTTAGTATTTTCTTTCATTTTATGCATTTGCATCGAACAGCGTCAACAGCTTAACATTTCAGAATTAGTTATAAACTTCAAAGAAAGATTGAAATTTATAATTTCAAGGAAAAAGATATCTATTTTATAGGATATGCTGAAGTGGACTTCTATTGTCCTTAAATGGGAATATTTACTGTCAACGCAGTAAGCTTACAAAGCAAATCGATTTTATCCAATAAGTATTGATTAGATGTGACTACGTAAAGAACAAGACCTATTTTATGCAGGATTTTTGGAGGAAATGTAGTCACAACACCTGTGACAGATTTGAATCTATGACACATAAGTTAAACATATAACGCCCCTCATTAGCTTTTGCAGTGAACTGGTGATATTGATATTGATATGATCAGAAGGAAATTATGTTAGCAACAGCAAGTTGTGATATTTAGGGGTACTCGAGATAAAGATATTGCACAGCCAGTGCAGTGAAATTATATACATAAGATTTCATCCGATTACGGCTGTACAATAAAAACAGCAAAAAGCCTTTTCTGCTATATATATATATATATATATATATATATATATATATATATATATATATATATATTATATATACATATATGGAAAAAAGTCAAGGTAGAAAATGCTAAAATAATTTTATAAAACGCATTTCTGTACCAGTTTCAGTCATTGAGATTTTTTCAACTGTAATTATAGAAAACAATTAAATTTTGGAAAAATTGAAAGAAAAGTTTTTTTAAAGAATATTTGTATAGTGTTCAAATATAAGTGATATTTTCCTTGTTACTGCTTGTTTCTGCCTCTCTTGTTTACTCTTTTGTGTTCGAAGTCGTTGTGAATTCTTGGTAGAGAATAATAATAATAACAATAATAATAATAATAATAATAATAATAATAATAATAATAAGAAGAAGAAGAAGAAGAAGAAGAAGTAGAAGAAGAAGAAGAAGAAGAAGAAGAAGAAGAAGAAGAAGAAGAAGAAGAAGAAGAAGAAGAAGAAGAAGAAGAAGAGAAGGGAGAATAAGAAGGAATGTAGGTGGTATGTTAGTAATAAGGTGTTAAATGGTCTAGTGACCTAAAAGTGGCTCATTATGGATTATAACAGTGATTGGGAATGTGTTTTAATGAATTCTTGGGAATCTTCAAGAGATTCCCAAGAATCCATTAAAAAACAGTCATTTTTAGTATTTGCTTGTGTGCTTGTGTTATTATAAGGCCGCGGTGGATATGTCGTTTGTTGTAGACGCGTTCAAAAGGGGTCTGTTATTTGTAATAAAGAGAATCTCTTTACTAATTCGTTGACTACAGGTTGTATCGTCCCTGAAATGGTAGAAGGGGAAAGTTCTGAAGCTTGGATTTTTGTTATTGGCGCAGATGTCTATGTGTTGGCTGAATGCTATTTTTCTGTTTTGGGGAATTTTGATCTGGGATCTGTGGAGAGCCATTCTTTTATGTAGACTGTTTTTTGTTAAGCCTATGTATTGCTCTTGACACTCAGAGCAGGTTAGTGCCTATATCAGGTTCTCCGAAGCACATGTGAAGTTGCTTTTCACTGCGGAACGTTGTCCCTGTTTGAAGGAGAACTCTGATCTCTCAATTAAATTGACGCATATTCCACTGTTGGGTCTTCCGCATTTTTTTACTGATGGCTTCTGTGTTGTTGTTGAGCGTATTCGGGCTTGTGTTAGGAGACTTTTCATAGATTTGGGTAGTCTCTTGCTTTTTATGATGGTGTGCGTTTGGAGGATTAAGTTCATATTGTGGTCCTTTTTAGTAGGGGAATGTTTTGTAGGATGGTGTCGAAGGATTCATTGTTGAGAGGGTTGTGTGTGATGTATGGTAGGGCTTTTGGTTGTAAATCCTTCTTTAATTTGGGATGTCTGAATTCCTGGATGTTGAGTTGAATGGCACGTTGAAAGCATATGTCAAGTAGTGAAGGTGGGTAGTTCCTGGTGATGAGTCTATCTTTTTGTTCATGTAGTCGTTTGTCTCTGGTATTTGCATTAGAAAATAAAGTACATGTCCTTTTTGCATATTCATTCTAGTGTGTCTGGGGTGGCATGAGTTGAACGGTATATATTGCTTGGAGTCCGTAGGCTTATAGTATATATCTGTTTCTATTATGTTGTTAGATTTCTTAATGAGAATGTCGAGGAAGGGAAGTTGTTGCTGGCTATATTCCATCGTGAATTGAATGTTTACATCAAGTCCATTTATAAGTGCTTGGAATTCTTTAAGTTTCTCTATATTTTCATGCTAAAGAATGAAACAGTCATCCAGGTATCTCTTCCAATTATTTTCTATCTAGAGGGAGAATGGGCTGCCGCATTTTTCTAGAACCTTACGATAAAGACTAATTTCTTGATATCCCATGACTAGGTTAGCAAATGAGGGGGCCATTCTCGTACCCATCGCAGTCCCCGATTTTTGTCGGTAGAAGTTGTCTTTGAAGAAGAAGTAGTTATTTTCCAGGGTGAATTTTAGCCTTTCTATCACGAATTCCTTTTTGATGCGATGTGGGAGTTCGTTGGCGCAATTCTCTAGTCAGAATTGAATTGCCTCTATTCCTAGGTTGTGGGAGATATTGGAATAGAGGTTGACTACATCGAAGAATACTAGTAGGGTGTTTTTGTTAATTGATTTAAGAAGGTGATTGAGCATATCCAGGTCGTCCCTTATATAGCTTTTGACATGCTTGAGTAATCGTTTTAAGAGGGTATCTAAAACGTTACTAAGGCGGTGGGTTTCGCATGCGGGATCTGCAATTACAGGTCTCAATTTGAGGTCATAAGGAGTAGGGACTGTGATTATTAAGTCTGTGGCTATCTTGCATGCGTTACTTATTTTCTCACTTTTGTGTATCTTGGGAATACCGTAGAATTGACTGGTTTTACTTTTGAAATTGGTCATATAGTCATATTCTTTGTCGGTGAGCCCTTCTCTGTATAGGTTTAACATGGATTTTAGGCCTCTCATTATGCAGACGACTGCATACATACACACATATATGTATGTACATATATATATATATGTATATATATATATATATATATATATATATATATATATATATATATATATATATATATATATATATATATATATATATATATATATATATATATATATATATATATATATATATATATATATATATATATATATATATATATATATATATATATGTATGTGTGTGTGTGCATGTGGGTGCATATATAGTATGTAGCTTTGTATATATATATATATATACACGCACACACAGAAAAAGAGAGAGAGAGTTTACAATTTAAAGGAAAAATTCAAGGGAATAATTAATTACAAGGTAGCTAAATGTTTCTTAAGTGTCCCAGGATGTAAATCCAGGACAGTAAGGATGTTGTTAAACCATTTATATCTTGAAATCTTCTACATATGTTTCGACGGATTCACTCCAAATGTCCGGCAGCATAAATTTTGGTCAGCAATGTATCAATCTCATCAGGAAGGATATAAATAGCAAACTCATCAAACAGACATGTTAACAGAAATAGAAACTCCTATAAAATGTAACGTATTTATATTCATATGCTCACATGCGTACACACACTCAAATATGTGACGTGTAAATATACATATTATATACCTACAAAAAACACAAACGTATACAAACACATATGCATACACACGCATTAATATATATGCCCATACACATAACCGTATATATACACACACAAATAAACACACATACACGCACACACATGCACACACACACACCCACAAACATACACCCACCCACAAACATACACACACATATATGTATATAGAAGCACAACTTAAGTTTACAAAACTCATTCAGGGATTGCAAAATCCTATGAAACTACTGGTTAATTATCTATACAAAGAGTATTGAACATTATATTTAATACTCAACTGCAAGGTAACTATATAAACCGTGGTTTATATATATTTTATGTATTATAATAATCAGATGAGAGAATAGAGAGGTAATTAATAAATTATTTATTAATAAAATACTTGACAAACATCCCTTACAGCTGTTTCAAACCTTCAATTTAAACCTTCAGAAAATTAATTAATTAAATTAAAAATTATTTGAAAGTCGAATCTTTTCAGAGGTAGCTAAAGATGTACAAAATAGGTGTTCATTTTCCTCTTGTTGAGTAACGGTTTGCAGCCGGTTACTCAACATGAGGAAATTGAACACCTATTTTGTATATCTTTATCTACCTTTGAAGAGATTGACTTCCAAATAATTTTAAATTTAATTAATTAATTTTCTGTGGGTTTCAATTGAAACAGCTGTAAAGGAAGTTTGTCAATTTTTTAATCAATAAATAATAATTTATTAATTACCACTCTATTCTCTCCTCTTATATATATATATATATATATATATATATATATATATATATATATATATATATATATGTATATATTATTTTAATAACTATTACTTTGTATTTTATTATAGTTCTTTTTGGTGTATTTGCTTATTAAATTTTTCAATATGTGACTGTGGATTTTCATGGATGAGTTCAGGAATTGTGGTTCTTTTCTCTAAATTATATATTCATATATGTATATATGTATATATATTATATAGATATATACATAAATATATACATATACATACACACAAACACGCATACATATATATTCAAATACATACATAGGCAGAAAGATACTCACAGGCATATGCATATATATCTATACATATACTCGTACATATTCTTGCGGCAATAACATAGAAACACAGTTTTGCTAAAGTATATGTTTACGATCACATACTTATACACATGAACAAACGATCATATACATAAACATGATCTTACACATCCCAAACATCGATACACCCAAACACATAATTAGATACACATACACACACTTACTTAAGCGCATATACATTATTTTTTATTCACAAAATACATACGAAGAGAAGACGCTAGGAATTTAAAATGACGTTATCGAGACGAACTAGATATTGTGAGAGGAGAAGATGTATAGAAAGATTGGGAGGAGGAAAGAAAGGAAAGATAAAAGAGAGTAAAGAGAGAGAGAGAGAGAGAGAGAGAGAGAGAGAGAGAGAGAGAGAGAGAGAGAGAGAGAGGAATGGGGAAACTGTAAATATAAAAAAATGCATGAAAAGAGATGAAAGAAGGAAAATAGGAAAATTATGGGAAGTAAATAAAAGAAAATTTTCAGAAGTTATTAGGATATGGGAGTTCACACACATACACAATTCAATAATTTCGCAAATTTATATAAAATTTAATGTGTTTTCAAGCCATTTTTTGCACTTTTTTCTATTTAGGTCTCTATTATTTAATTTTATTTATCAAATAAACACGTATAAATATATATCTATGTATTTATGTATGTGTACAGGTAACAAACACATACACACACACACACATGGAGACAGGCAAGCGGAATGACAGACAAGCAAATAAACAGGTACATAGATGTGTACAATAAAGTAGGAAATGTTTACCACGTATTATTGAAAAACCACGTATTACTAAAAAACTCATGAAGCCTGCAATAATTCAGTAGTGTTATCAATAGAACAAATAATTTTTTGTCTCTTGATTACATCACTATTTTTCTCACACAATTGAAATTCCTAGTTCTGGTGTCAATTTATCAGATCAACTACCGTGCATAAATTTAAATATATTTCAAAGAGATATGCTAACACATGTGTGATGAATATGACGTTTTGATATCTGTGCCGATGGTTCCTGTCTGCATCTTCTCAAGGAAGCCGTGTAGGTCCCCTACACGGTCACTCAACATGCTAAAAATAGGAAAGAAATCTCTCACAAATCAATCTTTAAAATGTCTGAAAAAAACAAAACAAAAAAAAAAACGGGGAACGCAATCGGAAAAATGTATTCTGAGTTAAATTATGCTGAAAGTAAGGGACGAGTTGCTCGCACTCAAAATGACTTTCATCATAGGTTCGTTCGACGAAGAAAGACCTATAAATCCCGCCACCACTATCACAAATAAGATGATCAACGATATCGGGCATTAATATATCAACTGCAGAGAAATGAACGGCAAAATCAACAGTAGTCGGATCTGCAAAGCAAAACTAAATGCACAAGGTATTTCGGCCCGACGCTGAGTCGTTACTCCAGTCCACAACTCTATTCTATAGATAGATAAACTTTTCTTCTTACTATAGGCACAAGGTGCTGTAATATTGTGTGAGACAGGAGCTGGTCGATTACATCGCCCCAGCGATCGACTGGAATTTATTTCATCGATCCTCAAAAGGATGAAAATCAAGAACTGACTCGGGGGAATTAGGACAGAGAACATAAAGCCGGAAGTAATGCTGCTAAGCCTTTTGTCCGGTGTGTTATCGATTCTTCCCGTTCGCCTTTTTAAAAGTAAATGAATAATAAGAACGAAAATGCAGTAGTAGTTATGAAGAGGTAAAGTCTAATGGAGAAACAAAATAAATAAGAAAGTCTTGAAGAAAAACATTACGACAAGTGTATTTTTTATTTCGAGTCATTTGTAAATCACTAATCGTTGTACAATTCATTTCAAATTAATCCAATGTATGCCATTTAGTGGGGAATGAGTTTGACATTTTATCATAATTACGTGCCTCACATTGAGAAACCCCGTAATCTAGCATTCCTAAACATTCACCGAACTATATTACATGTAATTATCTTAATCTCCCACCAT
Organism: Octopus bimaculoides; assembly: GCF_046866305.1. Lineage (NCBI taxonomy): Eukaryota > Metazoa > Mollusca > Cephalopoda > Octopoda > Octopodidae > Octopus > Octopus bimaculoides. Next base: position 23,330 of record NW_028315425.1, read on the forward strand.
CACTACACACACACACACACACACACACACACACACACACAAAAACACCTCCAGAGATTTGTGGTGTTTTACCAGGAAAGGGAAGTATTAACCTACGGTTGAAACTGACCCAGATGATGAGTTCGACTTGCATTTTAGTAGGTCAACCTAGAGCCGGAGACGTATGTAGGCTATGGAATATATTAGCGTTTGTTGTAGAATATATTACTTCAAGTGGTTCATACTGCAAAGTGACCTCTAGAATCATCCTTATTATACTTTTATTGCTTTCTGATTTACAAGAAATTGGATAAGTGTTTAATTCTAGTTCCTGTCGCTTTAAGCTGATTACAGACACATTTATCTGCATAAAACATTGTTCTTTCACAAGTAATTTTATTCCTGTGGCAGGAATGATACTGGCATTGCAAGTCAGCGAATCACTTGTCATTCTTTACCACCACCGTTGCTTGCACCAATAAATTATATAAATTTCGGTACATATAAGAGATACGTGCAGCATACGGCACCATTAAAAAACGTAATCATCGACTACTTGCTCAATAATCCATCGGATCGGCCACACACACATACACACTCACACGCACACAGCAACACACACATACACATAAACACACTCTCTCTCTTTCTCTCTCTGTCTCTTTCACTCTCTGTCTCTTTCTCTCTATGTCTCTTTCTCTCTCTGTCTCTTTCTCTCTCTCCCTCTCCTTCTGTTGGCTAAAGCTTTTTTCAGTTTGTCATGGGCATTGTATCTTTAAAAATGCGTAGAAATTAACGTAACAGAATTTACTAATTATTTTAAAAGGTTTCTATGAGAATTAGAATTATCTATTCTTTCTGAGGGCAAAGACTCAGTACACCGAGTTATTGCATAACTTTGCAGAGGTCAGTAAACTCCACTGGTAAACCCCGCTAATTTATGTAAAATATATATTGCATCAACAATAACAAATTGTTTTCATGATTTCTTAATATAGAGTCTTTGCCTAAAGTCAACATTTACTGTGAGACTCATGAAGTAGCAATCTACCTGTACAACTGGTTTTTATGCGTTTGAGCTTTTTCTGGAGTTTTCGGCCTTAGTTGCTTTTGGGCTGCCCTTTTTCTGTTTTCTTTCTGAATGTACACAGTTCATTACAGTTTTTTCATGACGAGAGACTAGTAAGCACAAAATATAATCCACTAGACGAAATAGCTACAACATCTCGTTGGTTTGCAGCAGATGGGTTTTAGTTCGCAGGAGAATCTTTTGATTTGTGATTCTGTTTCCCCAGATAATTTTGCGGATCTTTTGTAGGTATAGTTCATGAAATGTGTCGAGGCTCTTGACCAATTTTCCGCTTTTACCCCATCATACAGAACTACTGGCAGAATTGTTGCACTAAAAATTCGGATCTCCTACTGCAGTGCTAATGCGTGTTGTTGTTCATATTTGCTGTATTTACTGGAATATTGCCAGTGCTACAGACCATATCACTTTTATTCACGTTTTACCCACGTTTCCATCCGTGTTGACCAAGTCGTTCGCAACATTATCTGCTACAAACTTTTCCAACTGCCAAATTTCTTTGAATTTATTGGAATAATTACCAAAGAGTGACCGCGCGTATATTTTTCAGATTTCGAGGCAACGTATGAAATTAATTGCTTAGACACTTCCTGAACTTTTGCTACTAATTGCTAATTTGGTAAAAACGTTGAACTCTAGACATTTATATTGATAAGACTAGAATGACGGAGAGAAAAAGAATACTGAAGTGAAGTCCAAAGTTAAAAATATGCGTTTGCAGAAAACAAATTCAAGGTGATGAGCTGGCAGAATCGTTAGCACGCCGGGGAAAATGCATTTCGTCCATCTTTACACTCTGAGTTCAAATGCCACCGAGGTCGACTTTGCCTTTCAGCCTATCGGGGTCAATGAAATAAGTACCATATCTGTCTTTAATATGCGTTATGAATTTCCTTTTGTTATAGGCAAAATAAAAAATGCTTCGGACAAACTCTCTTACGGTGTTTTACGTTCTGAATTCAAATTCTGCCAAGGGTTAACTTTGCCTTTCACATCTCGGGGTGAATGAAATAAAGTAATAGTCATGAGCTAGGGAACGATGTCTTATACCTCTGTTGCGAACTATTATCTTACCTCAAACTCTATAGCCAGACAAACGTTGTAATTTGAAAAGGTGTAGTATTTTATAGTAGCAAAGGAGGCGATAGCTTGCACCGAATTTGGGCAACAGGAAGCACCAGCACTGATCTGAATGTCCGATATCATAGTGTAATACTTCTGGAAATAGTTTTGTATAACAGAAAAACGTGGAAAATGCTAGCAAAGATTACAAAGAAGCTTGGCCTGTTCCACGGACGATGCCAACGGAAAATTCCTAAGGTAATATGGGGAGACAGATTCATAAATGAAGAAATTGTTCTGCGTAGCAAACATCATAATGCTATCTCTGTCTCGTTTGGAGGACCATACTTTTTGCTTGTCGACCACTTGGAACGCTAAGACTGCAATGACCTGGACACCAGATGGTGGCAAATGGAAATAGGTTTGGGAATAATTTTTTAAAGTGTCCCCTAGGAATAAGCAGTTTGAATACATAACGAGTTCAAAGAAATATAGCAGTTTTGTCAAACACACACGAAACTCTCTTTTCACTAAAGGGTTGAAAAAGTCGATAATTAATTTATCTGGTACCTTCTTTATCAACTTTAGAAGGATTAAATATAAAACCCACCTCCACCTCATCGATGGCGAGATTTGTTGAACTTAGAACAGTATTAGCAAAGTATGTGAAAATGTGTTTACATACATTTTTGATAATAAATTACTTGTATGCATTAAATGTGTTTTTTTTTTTTTCAGAGCGAAACTTTGAACTTTGATTTTGATAAATTTACTATTGTGAATGTTTCATGAATGCCAAAGAAAATGAGTAACTAAAGACGTGACAGTAACTAAGAGAACGTGATATCAAGCATTTATAGTTCGATTTCAAACTTACTGGCTTCGGAAATTGATCTTCGTTATTTGAGTATAAGGTATCTTAAATATTTTATCGAAAATTCTGGTCAGTTTCTTCAAGATACGAAAATTAACTACAAAATTTATTCTTAATTTTCTGAAATTCTCTCTTCTCTTTGAGAATCGCAAAAAATTATCATTAGGTTTCTGGTTTTGGTCTTAAACTTGGGAGAAAATTTGAATAAATTAAAAATGTTGTGCGTTCGTGGGACGTGGGAATGGTTACATATCTAAAAGGGAAGGGTTAACATTGAAGAGAGGTTGGATAAAAACTAATACAAATATAAGTAAAGACTGAAACAAACAACTAAGTACAACAAAACAAGGAACACTTCAAGAAGTCTAGGAGTGGAAACTAGACAGGAACAAAAAAAGAAATTGGAAAGATAACATTTGCTCCCAACCCCACCACACACACACACACACACACACACACACACACACACACACACACACACACACATATGTGGTCAAGGTGGGCCTCCGTCATTCGACGATGAGGAATTAGATGTTCAATCACCCGAATTACCTAATCCTGAATTAATGTGTAAATGGGAGACCATTTAAAAGAAAGGTACACCATTAACATAATTCTAAGGCAGAATCACCATGACAGAATGTTTGACAAGGTTGTACGTTTTGAGTTACAGATACAGTCTATATGGCGAGGATCTAAACAGTTTCCGTCTAACCACAATTTAGAAGTCGACACGAAGCTATAGAAATATTACATTTACCCAAGAATCCACATAGTAGGATCGACTGCAGGACCTCGTGGCTGCGAAACGAATTTAACTACTCAACCAAAATGCGCCTACACACACACAAATAAACACTCTCTCTATCTCTCTCTCACACACACATACACATGAACGCATTTGTGCGTGTATGCATAAAAGCCTATTTATATTAGTCTGGTGCAAGGGCGTGTGTCTATATTGCTAATGTATCATTTAAAAAATTGTATCATTAACTCCGCTGTAAAGCAATTGCTTCAATTTATAGTTCTTTCTACATATATCAGTTCTTTAGTCCTTAATTATCCTCTATTATCAGATACAGAGCAAATCTACCAATTTTTATTGTTCAAAAATTTTCTTACAAGCGATAAATTCCAAGTAGATAATAGGGGGCAATTCAGTCAAAACCAGAGGATATATTATCAATAATCGATACGTGTAGTTTTCAAATGCATTGCATTGGTCAGATATTATAAAACAGATGCAAAGCAAGGCGTGCATTTAACATAACGTTAAGTTACTGTGAAGCAGGATAAATGAAATAAGAAAAAGAATAGACAACAAAAAAGCTATAGAAGACAGTCGCATAAGGTTAGTGTGTTGTATTGCTTATGTTAACTAATGTTAACTACTGTTACATACTGCTAAGGTTCATTTAAAGCATAGAAACATTGTCAAATTTGATAACGTTTGTAAACATGTATTATAAAGAAATTTTCAAAACAAGAATATTTGTAGCTCATCAATTCAATGTTTTTGCATTATGTATTCTGACAAAATAAATTTATTTGCAAACATAATCTACTTTAAAGATGATATGATATTCGGAATATACAATTCTATAATCTCAGATAATATTGAATGCAACAATATTAAATACTTAGCTTGAACAGTAGTAACTTTGAAGTGGAGTTTTACAAAGGATATGAAAAATTCTCTACCCACACAACATTTTAAACTAACCTTTCTTTACCTGCTACGAAGAAAATTTGATGATAAGTTGTTCCTGTTTTGTGTTGCTCATCTAATACGTTAAAGTTAAATCATTACTCGTGAAAAAATATTTAAAATTGTTATATTTTATTTCATAAAATATCAGAATTGAATCGTGTGATTAGTCAAGCAACATAAAACGACAAAACTTGAAGAAAGTAAAAAGTAGGCAGGGCATATTTAATCTCACAGGCTGAATCAATGTCACTGTTTAAAATAAACATAGAGAAAAGAATTTTATAAACAAGATCAAAGAACAAAATAGCTGTAACTATGATCCATATAAAGTTGTATTTATAAAGTGGAAATCAAATCTTACCGGCAATACTTAGGCCATATAGAGATATAATCAGCAATAGTGTGATAATCAATCGTTTCAATCCGATGAAGCGTAGAATGTGTCCAAACCGAAGAGCCATAGTGTAATTCCTACTGGATAATATGATGTCCTTTGATGCTACACAGGACAGGAACGATTAACTTTTCCTCTCAGTGTTTTTGGTGCAAACAGACATTTGGCACGACATATATATATGTATATGTAAACTTTTTCTGGTTTGTATTGTTTTGTGTCTTCCTTTATGTATCTCCTGTCAGACGTGCAGCAGCAAGCCACTGATATCAGATAAGGTGTAACCTTTACGGATAATTGTGCTCAACTTGTGAGCTAACACTCTGCTGCTGGTTTTATGTGAACTCTACCTTTTATTACTGAGGGCCTATCGTAATTTCCGAGAGCAATTTGTTTTTGCTTCTCTTTAACGATCAGACATATAGGATCATTTATATAGTATAGTGCATATGACACCCTATTAACTATTAGCAATTTTATGTCGACGTTAAATACAAAACAAGCTGCAGTTAACAGTTTCTTTACTATTTTTTTCTTTTAAAATAATTTTCCAACATCTTATTCTTCCTTTTCTGCTACAGCAATTGATTATTACGATGATATCATAAAGCATGCATAAACGTAAACTGCAGAAATGCATACTTTTAATCAGATTTACTATTACTTTTAAAGTTCTAAAGGTGTATATTGCGTCTTTTTATGCAAACATATAATTAATCCATATGAAAACTAATACTATGTGAGAATATCATCTGAATCGAACACTTTTCTTAAATAATGATCCTATATAGTTAACGCCTTATCGTTCCCTCGCTGAGTGCATGTCTTTTATAGATCTACACAGAAAGTCTGTAATTATTTCGGGAACCAAAGTACGCTTGCTTTTTTACGAACGGTTGTATTTGTCTTGATTTTGACTTTCGATGCTATGGCAAGGTTTATTGCAAGAGCTACTCTCGATATTTTGACAGTGGAAATAATGACCTTCGACTAATTCGTTCAAGTTAATTGTCTCAGCAATTGAATTAAGATTCTGTTTCCTTTTTAGTTTTCAGACAACATGGCTCTGACGAAACATGACTTTTACAATGACAAAAAGACAGCTAATTAACCCAACTTAACCCAGAACAGAGTGAGCTCAAATGTTATCTATATGGTGCTAGTGCTATGAGGAAGCACCGCCAATTTCAAAGACGTTTAGTGGGTAATAGACTTAACTCATGATCAGGTTGAATATCTTCTCCCTAGTCCTTAGATACTTTTATCGTGGAACTTGAATGAAGATAAGGCAGAATGTGGTGGGTGTAATCATTTAAGATCATTGAATGTTACCACCACTAGAATTAATCAAAGAAATTCTACAGTAGAGTGGTCTCGTAAAACATTTCTCACCGTGAGAAGTGAATCAAATGAGTGCACAAAATGGGAAACATAGAATAGTAGTCCTTGCTTTGCTTTCAAGTTAAATAAAATTAATTTGACTAAAGTAAAAAGGGAGAAGAGACCTTAGTGAAAGGAAGTCGATGACAAATCTGGCTCTGTCGTAATTATAAAGGGGCACAATGAGAAAGGAAAAAGAAATTCTATGACATGAAAAAAGTGGTTATCTGCAAGGTTCCCTCACGCTGAGGATGTTAGAAGCGTTTTCAGTGTTAAAACAAATGATACGGTAGAGTGTATTCTTAGTACTGGACAAATTCCTGTAGGAGAAAAATGTGGAAGAGTTTATCAAAGAGAGAAATTAGGTAATTTGAAATAGGTTATTTGATGGGATAATGTCAAAAGACAATGAGAAAGGTAAGGAAGAAAAGTTTTTGGAGTTGTCATATGTTTGTGTGTGTGTGTGTGTGTGTGTGTGTGTGCGTGCGTGCGTGCCTGTATGTTCGTGTGTGTGTATGTTTGTGTGTTTGTGTGTGTGTGTGTCTGTGTGTGTGTGTGTGTGTGTGTGTGTGTGTGTGTGTGTGTGTGTGTGTGTGTGTGTGGTGTATGTGGGATATCTGTGCCTGCATGTGCGCGAGAGGTAAGGAAATGGAGTCAAAATGAGCAAGAAATCTGCGATTTTGTCAGCAAAGTGTGTTATTCGGAAATAGTTGTTTAGTTGTAGTATGTTGGGTTATTCTTTGTGATTTAGTTACAAATCTCTTCGCATGAGGTGAGAAGGCGCGGACTAAGTCTTTCAGAGACTTGAAAATATTCTTTGATTTATTGTTGGCCGGCTTGTAGATGTTGCAATAGTAGAAAAAATCTTACAATTCATGATAGTGGGTAGATTCATTCAGGTATTGTGTGTTTTATTGTTTACCTTGCGGTTGTAATTGAATCGTTTTGGTGTCGTGGTTTTTGATTATGTGGAGACATTGTATCTTCCTTCGTGAGTCCTTTTTACCACATGAACTTTTTCGAAACCCACTTTCGTTATCATAAATAAGAAACTATAGAACACAACATATAAGCAGTTCTTCTAAACAAAAATATAAATGATAAACTAAACTAAAGTTCAGAATATATAAAACAAAGTAGATAAAACTTTACTAAGAATAAGTAAGATTCTTTCAGTACAACTCACGAACATAAGAGATGACAAATTGTCAGCAATGTTTAATTGGGAATTCTATGTTCTTAATAGTTTACAGGATTTTGTTTTTGCTTTCTACTGTGAAAGCTTAAAATACAGATTCACATAGATACGGAGAAGAGAAAAGAAGTGCTGCCATTGAAAATTCATATACTATTTGAAATTATGATTCATTCCACATTCATAGAAAAAAAAAATAAGTTCGTTTGTTGTAAAAATTTAGATTCCACTCACATAATTAGCTTAGCAAATTCTTGAAACTTCAAAGTAATTTTTTTTTATCTGTTCCATTCCTACAAAGAATTAATTTTGGTCGCGATCCAATTTGCAAATGTCCATGTGTGGCAGAAATTATTTGCGGAAATACTTTTCTATACCACCGAATACTCAATTATCTCGTCATTTTGTACTGTGTTTCCATAAAAGTGTTTTATTAACAAATGATTCGATCTACCTTCAGAGTGAAATTATTTATATTCTTCCATTGCAGAAACTTTATGTTCATTTTAAGCTTCTGAAATATGTCTGATAAAGCATGATTTGCAAAGCTAATTTTCAAAATGGAAGAATCCCCTAGATTTGAGTCCTTTTCTAAGAAAAATAACATTACACGTTTTTAAGTCTACTATTCTCTTTTAACAATCAAAACACCTTTGTGTGTTTTAAAATCTTGCTCAACTCGGGTTCCTTACCATGGATGCGCGAATAGACAACTGTTCGGTGAGTGATTTTTAAGGATAATTTTAACTGCATTTTGTATGAACGCACATAATTCTGAAGAAAAAACACCAACTCTTAATCATTTTGCTTCCTGTTGAATTATGCAATAAGCGAATATGGTAGGCGCATTGCCTGCAGATTTAATTTCAACTGAGCATCCTATGTTTGTGTCGTTATTTCTCCCGTGCCATGGATATACATACATACATACATACATACACACACACACACACACACACACACACACACACACATATATATATATATATATATATATATATATATATATATATATATATATCCCGAGCGTCTCGTAACACTATCTGTATCACGTCCTCACGTTGTTGTTTTTTGTTATTGTTTTTTGTCTTTTTCCTTTTTTTGAACTTATATATATATATATATATATATATATATATATATATATATATATATATATATACATAAAAGATAATAAGAGTGAAAAAAATACAGAAGGCTTGTGTTACATGGTTAAAGTATATATTTAAATTATGTCAGAAAAATGTTTGAAAAATGTTATAAAAATGTTATAAAATCTTTTTGGTATATAAACATTGTATTTTGAGAAATAACCGGTTTCGTGTTGTCTTTTCAAATTTCTCTACTTCATTGTGTCGTGTTCGTTCCAGTCTAAGAAAGAAGAGTTCTAGATAGGGGGAGGTAATTAGGGATTTCTTCCGGTATAGGGGAGATAATCAAAATCTAGGAGGTGGTAGAATTTGATTAATTTACCATGGTTTTGTTCTATACATATATATATATATATATATATATATATATATGTATGTATATATATATATATATATATATATATATATATATATATATGTGTGTGTGTGTGCGTGTGTGTGTGTCACTTTACTCCAGAAATACTTGCCCTAAACTATAGTCCACCTCCAGTAATGCATCATCACCTGTTGCATGTCCATCTAACAATGAACAAAACAATAAGCCTCCGTGCACATTGTTTTCTTACACAATTTCTTAAATTCCAACGGTTGAGCAGCATTTACAACGTCGGTCGATTCGACCAATTGATTTGCAAATTTAGTGTCCCTTCAATGCTGTATCTTTTGACATTGGAATGTTTTGTTTTTTCGCTTGAAGAAATGTTTCTGCGAATTATTTCTCTGATTCTACCTGTCCCCAGTAAGTTCTTTGCTCATTGTGTATGTTTTCTTAACTTTTGTAAATAATTGTTAGGATTTGTCTGAGAAGCATTTTTCTTTTTGTAATAATACGAAGTTTTCAAACTACGTTCTTGTAGTTTCGAAGATTTCAATATTCTATCAAAAGAGCGTAAGGATTTACCTGCTTGTCTAGCATCAAGATAGTTTTCTACTTTAGTTGGTGATACTAAAGATTCCAAAATCTGCAGCCTCTTCTTCAAACAAGTCAGACTTGTCTGGGGTGTTTGGAAAAAAAACTCAACGGTACAGTGCGTGTAATGCGCAGAGAGGATATCCTGTAAAGTAAAATTCTGCCGGAAATTAGAAACTCCTAAATTGAAATTTATGTATATAAACGATTTCAACAAAAGAACTTCGACTCAATTAATAATATAAATTTTGCATACGTATATATATATATATATATATATATATATATATATATATATATATATATATATATATATATATATATATATATAAATTAATAGTTATCGCCAAGCCAACATGGCAGTCCCAAAATTAGGACGAAAGCTGGGACTGCCATGTTGGCTTGGCGATAACTATTAATTTCCAGTACCGCTGCCGTAGTCTCCTTTAGAGAGACTTAGAAATATTAATAACTCTATATATATATATATATATATATATATATATAAGACCTTATTGTGGACAAGGCTGCGTGGCGTTCATATCTAAATGAATAAAAAATATACATTAAGTACAGGACAAAATACCAAAAGAAGATAACTCACTCATCGGTTGTTGACTGTTTATTACGACCCATTTCCTGCTCACCATAAAAAAAAGACGCTTTGGCAAATTTTCGTCTTTTATTCTAAGAACATGCCCACTCCATCTCATTGGAGCCAAGATAATATGTTCAATTGAACTGCACCGTGCCATGCACAAAACCTCTGTATCTGGTATGAAATATTCCCACTTGATTCCTAAGATACGTCTGAGGCACTTTTGATGAAATCTCTCCAGCATTTACATGTGACGATTGTGAGTGGTCCATGTCTCACTTGAATAAAGAAGTGTGAGTCCGAAATGTACATATAAGGTGGAAAATCTGTCCATTAAATGTTGCTTAACCCCCCTCTGAGTGTGCCAACAAATCAGCATCATCAGCATAAATTAATTCTCTAAGAACTATTTTGAAAGTCCTTGCGTTGCAGTTAAACCGGCTCAAATTAAAAATACGACCAGATGTCCGAAATCTGATTCCGATTCCCCTGTTGCAATCCTTGAAAGCATACCAAACTAATGCAGCAAACTAAATAGAGAAAAGTGTAGGAGCAGGAATATCTCCCTGTTTGACACCGTTGTCCACCGAAAATTCACGAGATAGCTCACCATTCAAGACTACTTGCACTTTGATGTTTCTGTATAGTCCTTTTAAAATGCTCACAAAATGTGTTAGACAATGAAGTTTACACAAAACAATCCACAGTGCCTCTATGTTCATCGTGTCAAATGCCTTACTTAGATCTATGAAGATCTGAATAGTGGCATTTGTTCCTCTAAGCATTTCTCTTGAACCTGCCTCACAGAAAATATCTCCTCGCTCGGGTCTGAAACCACACTGTTCTTCAGGAATCACATGTGGACACACATTCTCAACAAAACGATCTAACATGACCCTTGAAAGTATCTTCCTACTATGTGCTAGAAGGGTTATCCCTCTAGAATTATCACACACTGATTTCGGGCCCTTACTCTTGTATACAGAAATTAGAATGCCATTTATCCGTTCTTAAGGCACAGAAAATTAATTCCAAACTCGAGTTATCAGGTTATGAATTTCAGATGAAATATGATCCTGCTTTCAGAATTTCAACTTGAATACCATCTAATCTAGGAGCCTTACCTGATCTCACTTTACATTATGCCAGATTTACTTCTTCAGTGGAAGGTGTATCATCCATGTGTTGCGCTATCTCTCTTTGCAGAATGTTGTTTATGATATCCATGTTCACTACAGACAGATTGTGGAAAAGATCTGCAAAGTGATCTCTCCATCTATTCATTATTCCAGGAGGATCTTTAATAACTTCATTTCTATCTTTCGACTTCAAGGGAACATATAATGATGAAGATTGCGGTCTAAAAGCTTGCCGCAATAAGCTATAGAAAATTTTAATGTCTTTCCTGTCATAGGCTGCCTGTACTTCCTCAGAAAAATCTCTCCACTAAGTGTCTTTAATCCTCCTGAGTTCTTTTTACAAGCCTGCTCTCTGAGATTCGTACAACTTTTCTAGTTGCACTTTGTTCTTAACGTTTGAGTCAAGAAGTTTTTCATGAGTGGACCTCTTTGTTGCTGAAAGGTCATTTATCACTGTATCATTGGATTCAAATCAGTCTCAGTCTTGTCTTCCCTTAAAACCTAACACCTCTGATCCCATTTTATATATTCCATCACGGAAAGATTGCCACGAACCTTCAAGATGAATATTGCTGCATCTCTTCTGAAACAACCGCAAAGCTTGTGGTTGTTCTAGCTTCTCTACATCAATTTTCTTTGGTACTCGTACATCTGCACTACGAATCTTCTTACAGACCCTGAACTTGAACTTTGCCCTAACCATTTTGTGATCAGTGCCACAATCAACACATCGCAATACTCTGATTGCCCCTGGAAACAGCTCCGCAACCATAGGATGAATTTGATCAGATAAATGCTTAAATAGTCTTGACTGTTAATTCTACCATGAAGGAAAACCATTAGTCCGGCGGATTTCCAAGATATAGCCCCCACCAGATCATGACAGATCCTCCTCCATGCTTAACAGTTGGAAGAAAGCAGTCTGGGTCTAATGCTTCTTTTGACTATTTCCACAGGTATACTCGGCCGGTGGTCGGAAATAAGGTAAAGGATGACTCGTCCGAAAAAATAAAATTCTTCCACTGCTCTAGGGACCAATTGTGTAGGTTTGTACTCCACTCTAAACGCTTTGGAACGTTTGTTTTTGAAAGAGGTGGTTTTCTGATTGCAACCCTGCCGTGAAATCCGGCTTTGTGCAGTTCCCGGCGAACAGTTTTTATGGAAACTGGGTTCTCGAGGTGGTCAGTAATTTTGGGAGCTGTACGTTTGTGATCCTTTCTAACAATTCGCGTAAGAGCCCTATGGTCCCTATTTGAATATTTAGTTTTCTTCCGGAGTTTTGTTTCGATGAGGAGATTTTTCCCTCTTTCTCAGAGGCTCTCAGTATTTCCGAGACAGTACTTGTTGATACACCAAACATTTCAGCTGTTTTCGTTACGCTAGCGCCTGCCATACGAGCACCAACAATTTGACCTCTTTGAAAGTCCGATAGATCTGTTATTTTAATGAATATTAATTACTTTTCTCTGATGATATCTCAAATGAAAGAGCAATTTTAGCAAAACATATTAATCAACACTAATAATAAATCAAAAAACATAAAAATAAACAAGCTTTTGACGGTTTTATAGATATTTCAAAATTATGATGCTATGATGCTAGGGTTTTCCATTATTTTGTCCAAACCCTGTATATATCGCTAGATAGATAAATAGATAGACAGACAGAAAGATAGATATATAGATGGATAGAGTTGGTTAGAGCCAAATAAATTCTGTATAGATAACACTAAGTAGTACTCAAGCGAACATGCATTTAACTTTTGATTTCCTCGTTCAGGCCAAGGCCCACGACATTCGGAGTGCCTATTAGATAACTTGAAATCGAGGTGTAATATAGGTAGTAAGGTAGAAAAACACACATAGTTAGGCTTGAGATATATATTTACATGAAGCACAAAATACAGATCATGAAATATATAAAAAAGGATATTTTTAGAGAAAATGATGTACTCTTCTTTCGATAGCTGTTTCAAGAGGCCCAGAAATATGCAATAACTATATTTCATAGGTGAGGTGTGCATAATGTCAGAGATGTGCGGCCAGCATTTGCTAATCTTTCGAAAAAGAGGCCTGACTTACTGTAATAGTGTCATCCGTATTTGTCACTGGTCGCACAATTATGACATTATGCACATATCACCTGTGAATTATGCTAATAACGTAACTCTTGACTTCGTGAAACAGCTGTCGATATATTATATTACGTATTTTTTCTCTGTATATGGTGCGAGTGAGAATGCTCTGACAAGCGCCATATGACATCAGTAGATCAATAAATATTGTGTTCTGGCTTGACTTTGTACGACAGTTCTTGTTGATCTCTAAAGTCGTTAGGTGCTCGACTATATATTTTCATATCATGCACGCACATGCACACGCACACGCACATGTACACGTACACACACACACACATACACATTCCTGTACATACGTAAAGGATATTTTGTTTTTTGGAGAAAGGGAGAAAGACAAAAGACAGAAAGGAGAAAGTGCTAGAAAGAAAGAGGAAAGAAGCAAAAAGGAGAGGAAGAGCGACAGAGAAAAAGAGGCTTCTTTTCAATTACATTGTATCGATGTAGTCAACCTACTGAAATGTAATTGCGATTCAAGATGTCATTCTGTTATGTCTTCAGTGGTTTTGAATATCACATCGCCAAAAATATTATGACGACGTTGGGGTGTGTACAAGGGTGTAGGAATAGTATTATCCAAATAAATATTTGGATACGGTTATCTGGAATAGCCTTTCGCAGAATTAATATGTTCACACAGAACGTGATTAGTACCGCGCCAAACGTAGATACGATATTAAACTAACACAGTAACCCGATACGAACGATGAACGTCAATTGCTGACAGTGCACAGTTTCTTCATTTTATTGAAATGCACCAGTCCACTTTTAGTCACGTGGGGGTAGTCTGGATCCTTCCATAACACATTCTCGATTCAGTCATTGTTTACAAAAGCACCTCTTTCCTTCTCCTTTCTCTTCTCTCATTATATACATATTAACAAGGCGGCGAACTGGTAGAAACATTAGCGTGCCGGGCGAAATGCTTAGTGGTATTTCGTCTGCCGTTACGTTCTGATTCAAATTTTGCCGAGGTCGACTTTGCCTTTCATCCTTTCGAGGTCGATAAATAAAGTACCAGTTACGCACTGGAGTCGATGTAATCAACTTAATCCGGCTGTCTGTCCTTGTTTGTCCCCTCTATGTTTAACTCCTTGTGGGCTAAACATAGAGGAGGCGTTTACTGTTGTAAAAAAGCGAAAGAGAAAAGAGCGGGTGGGCTCTCCGACAGAGAACCAAAAACGAAAGAAGGAAGTAGAAGAAAAAATAGAGGAGGTACAGAGGAACTGGTCAGATATACCAGCAGAAATATTGCAATATAGAGTATAAAAAGCTGAAAGAACTACGAACTCGTATTTGTAGATGAAGTGAACCTTTGGGGGAAGAAATTGAATTTAAAGAACTACCAAAAGTAGTTACATACGAGAAGTTAATACCTCTAATGAATGGTAATAAAGGAGTACTTTGAAAAAGGAACGAAAAAAAGAAATAGACTAATTAACAAAGGAGAAAAAGAAAAGGTAAAAAAGAAGAAATAGACTTTAAAAAAAACGGGGAAAAGATGCGGAAAGAAAAAAACTTTCATAACTTGTATAAATTAACAGTTAAATGGTACAGATTGAGAAGTGAGGCTCAATGCATCCATTTCATTACCATCGATTTCCTTATACATTTTTTCATTTTCATTCGTTTTATGTTTTTGTCCCCACCGTAGTGTTCTGTCTGTCCTTGTGCTGTCCCCTCTGTGTAAAAGCCTGAGTGCTTAAATAAAGAAAAACCTGTTATTGTAAACCTGTTATTTCTTGAACTATTGTTATTACTTGAATTTGTTGGAATTTTTATTTGTCTTCCCCATTTATGGGCGAAGTTGTGAAGAACATTATTATGGAGAATAGACAAGTGCAAACAGGCAGTTATGCTGCGGTGACTGGCAAAAGCCTGTCAGCGGAGCTACTGCAGGTCGGTGAAATAGAAGTCAAAGACAAGGAGTTCAAGAAATACAACATCTTGTTGAGAAAGGAGGGAGACAGTCTCAGACTGACGCCTCCCAAAGAAGTTATTGAGAATACGGAAAAGAGAACTATCATCTACAGAACGCTAAACGTAGCGTCGAAGAAAGTAGAGATAGCAGCTGTAGAAGCACTAGAGGAATGTTTGAAAGAGGTGAAAGACTCGACTACATTCTACACCAGAGGACGGAAGTTCGGCAAGGTGGAGGTGCGCTCCATAAACGAAAATGAAGCAAAGAAGTACTCCACTGTAGCCTTGAAATCAGTGGTGTGGGCGCTACTACCTACTTACTCTGGCAAATGTGCGGCCAGAGTAAGGATAGGTAGAGTGCCACCTGAAATTGACGAGGCATGGCTGGTGGCAGCTATCCTCTATCATACAAGATGTCACTTGTAGGAAGAAAAAGAAAAGAGCAAAGAGAAAGAAGAAAAATAAAAGGGAAAGATAGAGAGAAAGAAGCTTCTTTTCAATTTATAATTTTATCGATGTGATCAACTCTTTGAAATTTAATTTCAATTCAAAATGTCATACTTGATTCAATCACTGATTTTGAAAGTCTCCCCCCTCTCTCCCTCCCCTTCTCTTATCATATACATATTAAAATGTAAGTGATTCTTAAGTAAGTATAGTCACAATTATAAAGTATGAAATAAATCTAGAGTTCAAAGTTCAATGAAAATATACATTCACTGCAATGTTGATTGATTTAAAACGATATGTTTGGAGAGGGCCAAACTGGAGTATTCAAGTACTCGCATTATTTCTCCCCAGTCGTATTTTCCAGGAAAGTTAACTGGATATAGTGGGTGTGTGAGCAAACTATGTGCTGTTCATAAATTGTTCCATTTGAAAGAGTGTTCATGCATATTGTCTTTGCTTTTCTTTCAAGCGTTTAGTTTTGGTGAGAATTGTTTTTTTATTTTTTTTTTTTTTATAAAATGCAGTTCCATTGCCTTTCGGAACTTTGGGTCATCCCTTGAACATTTCTAGAAGGGGAAGATTTTGAATTTTCCTTATCCACATATTTCTAGATGTATACTCAGTGGAATCTAGTGTAGTTCTTCTTGTGTGATGTTCAGCTCCATTGCCTTTATATTTCCATCATTTATAAATTTCAAGGAGTAATTCGGTTTTTTTAAGAATCCTTTGAGCTCATTAATTCGAATTTGATGTATTTTGGGGGTCAATTAGTATAGTACAGATACGTCTTGCCATACTGTATGGGATGTTCTTTTAATGTGTGAGTGATAGCAAGAGTAGAAATTCAAATACTGGTGTGTATCTGTTTTTTTTTTTGTAAAATATCTCGGTTGTGACTGTGGAGACGTGTATTTTTATGTGAATATCTAAGAATAGTAATTCATTATAACTAGTTTCTATCGTGAATTTGATAGATAAGTGAAGTATGTTGAGGATGTTAATAAATATTTGGAGATCTTCATTTGACCTGTCCAAAAAAATGAAGCAGTCATCGAGGTAGCGCTTCCATCCTCCAATGACGTATGTCTTGCAATTATCATTAAAAGCTTTCTCTACTTCATCGTAAAGCTTATTTTCTAGGAACCTCATCACTAGGTTAGCATATTAGGGTGCAAACCTCATCTCCTGAACCGTGTCCTTTATCTGTCGATATAATTTATCATCGAATCTACATGTATTCTCTCCTAGTACCAGGCATGTAGCTTGGCAATGAAGTCCATTTTGGAGATGAACACCAGTCGTCAATGTGATCTGCTTGAAAAATTGTTAAGATATTAAGATTTTTTTTCTAATTTGAAATCAATGGTGGCCTTATGCACAAAGAAATGTTATCTACCAATGCGGTGTTGAGCACTCATTCTCGTCGGTCGACATTCACGTTAATATATATATATATATATATATATATATATATATATATATATATATATATATGTGTGTGTATGTATGTATAGGTATTGTAAAACTTAGAGGTAATACTTGATAAGTGTAAGCACCTGTATATGCCAGATAGTGGCCGAGGTGAAAAAATATATAAAACGTAAAATGAAAACAGAACACAAAGGATTCCGCGGTACACGTGTTTCAAGCTTTATACACAAACAGTCGTTGCATCATTATATGAGTATATAATTGATAGAGAGGATGGTTTAAAGCTATCTTCAGCCGCAAAATTTTCAGTCCCAAGATTACATCACAAAGAAAAAAGAAAAAGAGAGAGAAAAAGGAAAAAGTCCACTTAGTATTATCCATTGTAATGTGCTTATCCATTAAATTATTATATCTGCATAAATGTTCCTTGGAATTCAAAAATCTGTACCACAATTCAATCTATTTATCATTCACTCTACCCTGAATTGTGGTACAATATGGACAGACTTTTGAATACCAAGGATATAACAATTTAAAGGATAAGCACATTACAATGGATAATACTAAGTGGACTTTTTCCTTTTTCTCTCTCTTTTTCTTTTTTCTTTGTGATGTAATCTTGGGACTGAAAATGTTTCCTCTCTATCAATTATATACTCATATAATGATGCAACGACTGTTTGTGTATAAAGCTTGAAACACGTGTACCGCGGAATCCTTTGTGTTCTGTTTTCATTTTACGTTTATATATATATATATATATATATATATATATATATATATATATATAGATAGATAGATATGTGTGTGTGTTTGTATGTTTGTGTGCGTGTGTGTGTGTGTATACATACATACACGCCTGTGAGTTTATGTGTTTATGTACTAAGTATTAAACATTTCTCTTTCTTTATAGACAATAACCCATGAGATTAGCATACGAGTATATGTGTGTCTGTATGTGTGGTCACGCAAGCGCGTGTGATCTGTGTACTCGCTTACATTTACACAAAATTTTGTTCTCTCAAAAATTCTATTTCTTATTGCTGAACTTTTACGCTTTCGAAAGAAAATTCTATTTTCTTATTGCTTGATCGGTGGATTGAATTATTTTTCGACGTCTTGCTTCTGGTCAATAATTCCTCTTTAAGCCGAACGAAAAAGATATGGTAATCTTCCTCGTAAAAATCGTTGTAGGTATATTTGGAAACAATGCCAAGTGACAAAATAAAGAAAAAAAATCATCTTCCTTCATTTATAGTTCCTGTTTTAATAGAAATGAAAACAAAATAATTTCTGTAGCATGTTGTGATCTATTTACAATCTCTGTCTTTCAATGATTCCAAAATTTCTCGTTTTCTTGCTCGACAACTGCCAAACATATTTTTCCGTGTAAAATGGAATTATAAATATCATTATATTTCTAAAGATATCCTTCTGCTCTGGTTGCATTTATAAAGTTCAATACTGGTATAGAAATCCTCCTCCATTATGTGTACTTTAAAAAAAACATGTTATTTAATGAAACACTTTTTGCAACTGTGTATGATTGGCTAACAGAATTCTTGGATACGGCTTTAATTTCTAGTTGCTTTCACTTTTCTATTACTAATTCAACTCCAGAATTTGCTGAAAGAATGCTGTTTCTGAAAGGTGAAATGCATGTAGTACTTCAATGTTGCACCATCAACAAATTTCGATATATTGTCCTGAAAAATAAAATTTTCTACTCTTTAGGGGAAATTCATGTATTTACAGTAGTAATATTGTTTTCTACTCTAGGCACAAGGCCAGAAGTTTTGGGAGAGAGGGCTAGTCGATTACATCGACCCCAGTACGCAACTTGTACATAATTTATCGACCCCGAAAGGATGAAAGGCAAAATCGACCTCGGCGGAATTTGAACTCAGAACGTAGCGGCAGACAAGATATCGCTAAGCATTTCGCCCGGAGTGATAACGTTTCTGGCCGTCTTTCCACAGTAACAATATTAGTTTAACATCTGTAAGGCGGCGAGCCGGTAGAATCGTTAGCATGCTCAACAAAATACTTCGTGGCATTTCGTCCGTCCTTACGTTCTGAGTTTAAATTCTGCGGTGATCAATTTTGCTTTTCATCATTTCGAGGTCGGTGAAATGAGTACCAGTTGTGTCGTGGGATCGATCTAATTGACTTACCACCTCTCTCGAAATTGCTGGCCCTGTGCTAAAATTCGAAACCAATATTAGTTTAATATTGATTTCAAATTTTGGCACAAGACAAGCAATTTCGAGGAGAGGCAAATCGTTTACAACGACCCCAGTGCTTTACTGATACTTAGCTAGTACTTTCGACCCCGAAAGAATGGAATCAAAGCCGCCCTCGGCGGAATTTGAGCTCAGACTGTAAAGACGAACGAAATGTCGCTAAGCATTTCATCCGGCGTGCTAACGATTTAGCCAGATCATCGCCATAAATATTAGTTTGATATCAGCACCACATTTGTAGGATATTTAGGTGTGCTAACTGCTATTGTCAGCTTTGCACTGAGATTTCAGTTGCTGCAAATATTTCTATGGATAAGCAAGGAAGCGAAATTTTCCTGCAACAGATTTATTTGACATTCCATTGGCATTAACGACATGTTCCCTACCAGATTCTGGGCAAATATGTTCGTCTTTTAGTATCGATTTACCGGATTGTTTCTTCGAAAGGGCTAACTAAAGAGTGTGAACATTAAAGATACCACAACGGTTTTTAGCAATATCACGTCATGTTAATATTGTTGGTGATAGTTATTAATATTACATTAAATATTCAAATGCCACCGAGATCGACTTTGCCTTCCATCCTGCCGGTGTCAATAAGATGAGTACCAGTTGAGCACTGGAGTCGATGTAATCGACTTATCACCTTCCCCGAAATTGCTAGCCTTCTCTAAAAATTTAAAACCAATATTACATTATCATTAGCTTCTATTGGTGTTTGATTGATGTTACTATCATAGAGATATTTAGATCGTATATGATGCCGGGCAATTTTAACTGGAACAAACTCGTATGCCGAATTATAGCTTGCATGCACTTGCCTCTCAAAGTGCTCAGTTACAAGAATTATGATTTTTTCTGGTTATTTTGTGCTCATGTTGTTATGACATATTCCTTTATTTTGATGCGGATTACCTCAGTTTCCGATATATTCGACAATATGAAGGTAAAGTGATCCATTTACGCGGAAGTGGAGAAGCCCCTTTGTGTTCTATGTCAGGCTCGATGCCCCTGAGTACATTCAACCAGCTCTTCAGTAAGGGATTCAGAACCAGAATTTACGTAAATATTGACTTCTGGAGTATTTAATTTTAGCGAAGTACTCTTGTATCTCAGATTTTGTTTCATGCTTTCACACTACTTGATTAAATTCCACAGTTTCCAGTGAACTATTCCCCTGAAATAGCTTGGCAAAGTAATACTAAAATCAGACACTTAGACTCGAATACCATACATGGCATGTCTGGTTATCCTTAGTCTAAGGACACTGCTTAGAACGAACAACGCAGCCCTTGTGTTCAGAACAGAAGAAATTGTTAAGTGTAGTAAACGGTATAACACGTTCTTTTCTACACATTTCACCTCTACTTTAATATTTTAAAAACAATTTATTTACAAGATCAAAGCTATTCTCTTTTAATTGTTTAACTCTACACATTGTTTATTATTTATAATAGTCAATCCATTTGTTCTCTGCTGACCGAAAAAAGTGTAAATTCCGTGTTAAGCAGGTAGATCCAAATATGTGCCGACTGAAAAAGACCTATGTTTACTAATAGTTACAATATCATAATCGAATATGTACTCGGCAAGTCACTTTGATTTCAGAAGCCTTCAGTAAATTATTGTAATCTTCAGGAAGGCCATCACTTGTGAGCAACTCCTCCATACCTTCAGAGAAAGAACGTCTAGAACTATGTATTTATAAATGACAACATGATTTTCCTCACTTCAACAAAATGCTTTAAGCGAACATTTTTATATATCAGCCATCAGCTTTACGTTGCTTTTTTGAATGTGATTTCGTTTCTATCTTTAAGGTCGGGTCTTTCGCCGAAATTGTGTTACAAAGAAAGTATCGAATAAAGTTAATAGCACCCCTACAAACTTTATGTCAATGCCAACAAAGGTTCTCTTTATTCACTGCCACTGCCGATCGTGAATTTATCGCGAGTAACTGATGACTGTGAGGTAACAACAATAGTCTACAATTTCATGTTGTTCTTATTACTTTTGTAGATGTTCTTATTTCGGCTGTTTGCCTCAAAATATTTCAGATTATGTTAGTTATGGTTGTTGTTTTTTCAGGACAGGGAGCTTTTAAATATATTTCATCTCTATATATGTCTCAGATTGTTCGCTCGTGTGCTTCTGGTGTTAATATTGCTTACGCCTTCAGAAAAAAATTACTTTTGTAAAGAAGCTACGTTGTGAACTCTGTTACACATTTTACAGTGGATTTCCCGTCTACTGTTACTAATGATGAAACAAAGTAACTAATTCAAAGGAGAGTTCCATATCACATGGTTTAAGTGTTTTCAGACAGTTTCAGTGATATCTTAGACGTCTTTTCTATGCGTATTTCCAGGACAATTTGTTTTGTGGAAATGCATATGAATAGGGGTAGGTATAGCTGTGTGGTTAAGACGCTTACTTTGTAGCTATGAAATTTCAGGTTCAATCCCATTGCGCAGTATCTTGGACAAGTGTCTTCTACTTAAGCTTCGGACCGATCAAAAGTGTGTAATTTAATTTAGTACATGTCCACAATATAGAATCCCATTAGAGGGACAATTCCTGACTTTGGTGGTAGATTTAAGTTCCTCATATAGTTTTATACCAATACTTGGTACTTCAATAATTTAAGTGATATCCGCTTTGTTGCAAGGATTTAGCTCCCCGGCCTACCTCTCCTTTTTTTCTTTCTTCCACCAGTCGTAGAATCCTTGAAAATGGGTCATAGCTGTTGTTCTACTTTAACTTAATTATAAAATATTATTTAGTTCTCCACTCCACCTCCTAACATATTTCCTTTTGGAGTTGGATTTCCGCCGTCCACATGACAGATGATTGTGTTTCTTCGCTATTATTTCCGCCATCATGTTAAGTTTGTATGCGTAAAGTTACTGGCTGGTACAATGAAGATTTTTCATCACATTTAATTTTTATTGCTGTTAATGCCTCTACTTTCGTTGACAGTGTTATTATTGTCTGTTACTGTTGTTGTTTTCTCATGCGTCTACACTTATGTTTTTATTTAAAAAAAAAAAAAAATCCCGTGTTGCTGTTCACGTTATTAATGTTACTTTGGAAAACGTTGCTAATACATAAGATGTTTGCATTTCTTCACTAAATTGGCTACAACTATTTTTAGAATCATTTTCCACCGTCACGACATATTGAAAATAATTTATTTTGTATTTGTTTATTTGGTATTTGATATTATTTCTCCCTGCCTCAAGGCAAAAAAGCAGACATAAAGTTTCTTTCTCTGAATGCTAAGGTACATAATAGCTAAGTTCTTCCTCCTCTTCTTTGATATAGCAGCAACAAAATAAAATCTACAGTTCTAACATTTGTAAGAAAAATCAGCATTATAAATAAAATCAATGAGAGTTATTTCAATACACGATTTTCTGAGCTAAAGTATAAAAATAACAGCAAAGTCGAAGGTGATGACGATGACGACGACAAAAATTCTTTCTACTATAGGCACAGGGTCTGAAATTTTGTGGGAGGGGCTAGTCGATTACAAGGACCTAAATGCTCCACTGGTACTTATTTTATCAAATCCCGAAGGATGAAAAGCAAAGACGTCCTGTGCGAAGTTTGAACTCAGAACGTAAGCGATCGGAAAAATTACTAGCAAACATCTTGACCCTCATACTGACGATTCTGCCAGATTGCTACCTTAACAACAACAAGAACCATTTTTTCTAATTTAGATACAAGGCTAGTAAAGTTGTAGTAGAAGAGAGGTCGACCAATCATTATAATGTGGAGAACTCTGTATTACGAGAGGATATGATTGAAGAATAGAGAGACCTCATGATAAGACTCGAGAATATAATGGTTACAAAGCAGAGACCTAGCAGGTGAATTTGAGAAGTTTCGGCCGTAACAATGTGAAACGCGCGACCCAGAAGGTTGATGGGATCCTGAAATAGATTCTATTGGAAACAAGGGACTTGATTAGATCAGTTTCAATTTTAGTAGGTGAACTGGTTAGAAAGAAAGAGAGGAAAGGAGGCAGACAGAAAGAGCCATGGTGGGAGCAGAGAACTGAGGGCGACATTAAAACCTTGCATAAAGATCTGAGTCGCATAGAAGAATGGTTCAAAGGACAATGAAAACAGGCTAAAGAAGGTGCAAGGGTATATCTTAAAACAAAATTCCAAATAGAAAAGAATGGGTTCAAAACTGTTATCGAAATCCTAAAATAAGGCGTTTGGGCAAAAACATTAAAGATGCAACGCTACACAGTTCCAGCAAAACAGGTTATTCACATATAACCAGAGGCAGATTTTGATATACCTCTTGAAGCAGTAGAAACCTGCCAATTTTAGAATAACATCTGGGGATAAGAGGTTGCTCACAACGATGGTGTTGAGTGGATTCATTCCGTGAGATCCGAACTCCATCGCCCTGAAACTCCACGACAGGATCATGTAGCATAACAACGGAAGATGTAATTACACAGGTATCAAAACTTCCAGAAAATAGAATGCAAGTGTTTCACTGATACGAAGGTTGTGGTGAATGAAGAGAGTAGACGTAATACAAGTAGTAATTAGTGCACTTGGAATTTTCAGCACTTTTGAGCGGGATGGGCTACTCGACCTGAAGAAAATTCTAGCTGAGCTCCACCTGCAAGGTCATGCACTGTTTATCTTTATATGAGATCACCATGTTGCTCACGTGATTGTGATGCATGTGCCTGGTGTACCCTTATCAGTCGGGTAGTCATGATGTGTATAGTGGGCTTCGTATATTTAACCCATGTCACTTTGACGGCATGCACTCCTCTCTCACTCAATAATAATAATAATAATAATAATAATAATAATAATAATAATAATAATAATAATAATAATAATAATAATAATAATAATAATAATAATGATGATGATTTCTGTTTTAGGCACAAAGTCAATAATTTTGAGTGGATTATCTTTATCTCAGTACTCCATTTCATCGATCCTAGAAAGATGAAAGGCGAAGAGGGTATTGGCGATAATAATGAAGACTTCTAGCTTTGATGGCATAAAACCACGATCGAATCTGGAGAGGGGCATAATCAATGTAATAGAATGCAAGTGTTTCTCTGATACTTAATTTAATCGACCCCAGAAGAACGAAATCAAGGCAACATCAGTGGGATTTGAATACATAGGCAAAGGGATAGAACTAAATACTGAAGGCATTTTTTATTCGTCGTTCTACTGATGATGATGATGATTATTATTATTATTATTATTATTATTATTATTATTATTATTATTATTATTATTATTATTATTATTATTATTATTATTATTATTATTATTATTATTATTATTATTATTATTATTATTATTATTATTATTATTATTATTATTATTATTATTATTATTATTATTATTATTATTATTATTATTATTATTATTATTATTATTATTATTTTTTTATGTTTGACTTTTGTTTTGCATTTGTACAAGTTGGATCCAAGTCTCACCCAGAGACCTCAAGAGACAACAAGTTAGAAGTTCATGTAGGTGTTATGCCTAGGGTACCATATATTTGGATTTGTACAGTTTTGTTCAAGTGAATGTTTAAGAAACCATAAGAAAATTATGTTTGCTTTAAAATTTGAGATCACATAGACAGTATTTTACGTAGGATATGGGCAGTTCCCATGAGCACTATCTTTTGGACTTCAGCCATTTTGGGGTTTCCTGGTATCTGAGCTAGGTAGTAATCAGCCCGTTTCGCTGTCATTCCCAGGGCACCTATGACAATAGGTATTGTTTTCGTCTTCAGATTCCACATTTTGCTAATTTCTATTTCAAGATCTTTATATTTGCTCAGTTTTTGGTAGGTCTTGACAGATACGTTTATATCAATTGGGACAGTCATATCAATGAGGAGGCATGATTTTTGTCTGAAGTCTTTCAGTATGATGTCTGGCCTATTTGCGTCTATCTTTCTGTCAGTTTGAATGGTGAAGTTCCAGAGGAGTGCAATGTGATCATTTTCAAGTACTGGGGG
Source organism: Octopus bimaculoides (assembly GCF_046866305.1). NCBI lineage: Eukaryota > Metazoa > Mollusca > Cephalopoda > Octopoda > Octopodidae > Octopus > Octopus bimaculoides. Next base: position 49,021 of record NW_028315425.1, read on the forward strand.
TGGTTTGTGTTCCCACCAGTTTTTATCATGGGGCAAGTCCAGGTTTTTGCATATTACCCAGTGAATATATTGTGCAGCTCTATCATGCCTGTTGAGATACTCTGTAGGCGCAAGCAGACTGCACATGGAGACAACATGATCGATGGTCTCATTTTGTTGTTGGCATATACGACATAATGGGGAGCTGCCGTTCTTTAATATGTTGGCCTGGTAGTTCTTTGTAGGTAGGCATTGATCTTGGGCTGCTATGATAAACCCCTCTGTTTCTGATTTCAATCCAGAGGCCATTAACCATTGGTGGGTAAGGGCTTTGTCAATATCTGCATTATTCGCTCTCTTTGGGTATTTGCCATTGAGAGGTTTTCCATGCCATTTTTTACCATTGAGAGGTTTTCCATGCCATTTTTAAAAAAAAAAAATCATATGGCTATGTTATTTTTTTTTAACCCCACCAAGGAGGTTATGTTTTTGCCGGTATTGGTTTGGGAAATTGGGTGATTTTCAGCATGCGGGTATATGGGTGGAAATGAGCTGCTTGGTGGAGGTATACACTCTCCGAGTGCTTTTCTAGTTGTTGTTGTTGTTTTGTCGAGGTTGCTGTTATTATTATTATTATTATTATTATTATTATTATTATTATTATTATTACCTCTGCCAAGGGAGGAGATTATGTTTTCATCAGTGTTGGCTTGTCCGTCTGTGTGCAAAATAACTCAAAAAGTTGTGAACGGTATTTGATGAAACTTGCAGGAAAAGTTGGTAATGACACAAGGAACAGATGATGAAATTTTGGTAGTGATCTGGAAATTTTTATGGATTCTTGAAGGATTTTTCATTTGTTATATTTACTTTACATGAAGTATTACAATATTACGTTCTTTGATTATCTCCCTTGAAAACACGTTCATCGTTTGCATGTAACCTACGGTGGTGTTGCTGTTTCCAAAGTTTATTTTCATTTCTCTATTAGTGACTTTACTTGCGTGTGTATAACTCAAGTTTTAGTTAATTGTTGTTTCTTTTAGTTGTATGGTGAAACTAGCTTGCTGTTGTCATTGATGTATTATAACTGCTTCAGATGATTTCTGTTTTTAAAGGGTTTTAAAAAAAAAAATCATATGGCTATGTTATTTTTTTTTAACCCCACCAAGGAGGTTATGTTTTTGCCGGTATTGGTTTGGGAAATTGGGTGATTTTCAGCATGCGGGTATATGGGTGGAAATGAGCTGCTTGGTGGAGGTATACACTCTCCGAGTGCTTTTCTAGTTGTTGTTGTTGTCTTGTCGAGGTTGCTGTTATTATTATTATTATTATTATTATTATCATTATTATTATTATGAAGGCTGCGGGCTGACAGAATTGTTAGCATGCTGGGCAAAATGCTTGCTGACATGTTGTCCGTCAGCATGTTCTGAGATCAAATTCCATTGAGGTTGACTTTGCCTTTCATCCTTTTGGGGTTGATAAATTAAGTACCAGTGAAACACTGGGGTCAATGTAATCAACTAGTCCCCTCCCCCAAAATTTCAGGCCTTGTGCCTTTAGTAGAAAGGACTGTTGTTATTATTAGAGTGGCAAACAGGCAGAACTGTTAGAACACTGGGAAAATGCCTGGTGGTATTTTGTCTGTCTCTATGTTCTGAGTTCAAATTCCACTGAAGTTGATTTTACCTTTCATTCTTTTGGAGATGAAGAAAAACCAGTTGATGTAATCAATTCCCCACCTCCCCCGAAATTGCTGGCCTATTGATTTCTTTATTGCCCACAGGGGGATAAACATAGAGGGGACAAACAAGGACAGACAAAGGGATTAAGTGAATTACATCAACTCCAGTGTGTAACTGGTACTTATTTTATCAACCCCGAAAAGAATGAAAGACAAAGTCGACCTTGGCAGAATTTGAACTCAGAACGTAGCAGTAGATGTGATACTGCTAAGCATTTCGCCCGGTGTGCTAATGATTCTGCCAGCTTGGCACCACAACAATAATAATAATCCTCCTGCAAATTTTTAGACTTTGTGCCTACAGTAGAAAGGATTATTATTATTATTATACTCCTTCTCCACCTTCTCCTCATTGCCGTTGTCATCATCCCATCATCCTCATTATCCTCCTCTTCCACCTCATCATCATCATCAACATCAAGTACAGTTGTTTGTTATTCTCCAACAGCACAGTGTCTTTAATTACATTTCCAACCTCTAAGAGTCAGCAGACGATAGGTTTGCTGACCTTTCAACTGTGCTCTTTAGCTGTCTCACAAATATTAACAGAAAGGTTAAGATTGGATAGATGGAGCTGGTGTGTCAGTGAGAGAACCAAATGATTGTAACGATGGTAGCAGACGGTTATAGGGATGTATGTATATATATATATATGTATATATATATATATATATATATATATATATATATATATATATATATATATATATATATATATATATATATATCAAAAAGATTTTCTAACATTTTTCTAACATTTTTCTGACATAATTTAAATATATACTTTAACCATGTAACACAAGCCTTCTGTAGTTTTTTCACTCTTATTATCTTTTATATATATATATATATATATATATATATATATATATATATGAGCCAGAAAAGGTCAGACGTGCATTAATTATACAAAGGAAAGATTTGTTAAGATACGATAAGAAAAGTAGTTAGTTATAGTCAGTTAAAACCTGTGTTTCCCAGCCAGGGTTCATATGACCTCTAGGGGTCAGTATAAGAATTTTTAGGATCCACACAAGCAAAATAGTAAAATAGTAAATGCACAGTAGTCAATTAAAGGTCCATGAAAAATTTTTGTTTTAGATGTACTAATAGTAAGAAACAATTTTCTTTAATGTTTTACATAGTTTAACTTTCACAAGTTAATGTGTGAAAAAACAAAATAGGAATTTTGAAAGAAGTTTCTATAAAACTAGTTTTTAGATAGTGAGAGGCTATGGGGATCCACCAAAACAATATAGTAATAAAAGGAGGTCCTTGCAAGCAAAATATCAATTGGGGATCAATGGTATCTTTTAAGGGTCCATGAAAATGTTTTGTTTTTGATGTATTTAATGTATTTATAGCAAGAAACAGCCCAGCTTCTTTCTCAAGCATTTTACATAGTTCAACACATTCAAGTTAATGTGTGAGAAATAAAGTTGAGAGCTTTGAAAGAAATATTCATAAAACTAGTTTATAAGCATCAAGAAGCTATGGTGTTCCACCAAAGTAAAATAGTAATTAAAGGTATCCATAGGTAAAAAATGGTTGAGAACCAATGAGTTACACTGTTGTTTAGGAGATTAAGTGGTATTAAATTTGTGGGTGTCATCATTGACATCATAGATTTAATGTCAACATTTCCATGTTTGCGTGGGTTGGATGGAGTTTATTGAAGCGGATTTGTATGGCTGGATACCTTTCCTGCCACTAACCCTTGTCTGTTTTCAAGTAAGCTAGTATTTTCCCCGTGG
>NW_028315425.1:57500-59000 GCF_046866305.1 Octopus bimaculoides
CCAGATCATATCTGGCCCAAATATTCTGCTTGTTTTCCAACCTCTCACACCTACCCTACAATGCCATTCTAAAAATATACAAACACACCATTGAAATCTTCAAGCTACAAGATAATGTGTGATTAATTCAAAACAATGTGAATATATTGGATTATCCCATAAAGTGCTTTTTTAATTGCATGAACTAAAAGTCAGAGGGGGATGGGATGAACCACTTGCATCAATTTGCTATAAAAGCAGGTAGTAATTTTACCTTGTCCTTATTCTTAGTGCAAGTTTTGAAGAATGCAGTTCAATTTTAGCAGAGCATATTCGGCATATTTTGCTTCATGAGTTCAATGAAGGCAACAATGCAATGGAAAGTGCTAGGAATATTAATGCATTATATGGGGATTGGACAATAAGTATAAGCCAGTGTCAACAGTGGGTCCAAAAATTCTGAGCTAGAAACTACAGCCTAGAAGATGAGCCTTGTCTTGGAAGACATCCTGCAAACCCTGGTGGAACAAAATCCCATCATAACTGTTGAGGAACTAGCAGAGAAGCTTGGATTTGGTCATTCAACTATTCAACGACACCTGCATGACTTCAGAAAAGTCATCAAATTGGGTCAATAGGTTCCTCAAACTTTCCAAGTCTAATCGTTTCTCTGACAGGCTGTCATTATCCCTATTCTGTGGAGGAAATCAGTAATATGAGGTTTCTAGAACACCTGACGTGTCAATGGTAACCAACACAAACTGATAGCAGCTGACCAGGCCTCTGTACTTATTGATTTTTTTGCTCCTCTGCATTACAGGCAGACACACCCAGGTTTGCAGCCTAGCCAATGCTGCAGCACTGGAGCCAGAAAATGTGTCGCTGCTTGTCTGACATCAAGAGGATGAAGAACACAGCTGACCTCATCAGGATTTGAGCTCAGGACCTCTCTATCTGATGCTCTACTGACTCTGCCAGCTCACCACTCCACCTTAATGACATAACTTGCTTCTTAGGTTTAAATATAAACCTAAGGACACATGGGAGAGGGGAGGATGGTGATGGTGGGGAATAAGGAGGAGGGGGAGGAGACAGGCATCTGCAGTGATGGGGGAGACTGTGAGATTGTGGATAGGTTGTAACTGAATGAAAAGGGGTGGGAGTAGGTGAGAATAACGGTGGTGGGGAGAGTATCAAACAACAGTGACACCACCACCACCACCACCACCACCACCACCACCGCCGCAGCCAATGCCACCACCACCACCACCACCACCACCACCACTACAATTGCCAGTGAAAGAGCTTATATATGACCAGTTGATTTAGTAGAAATAACAGCCAAATCCCCTTCATATCACACATCCTACTTTCTTGGGAAAAGAAAAAGCAGTCAGAACAAAATAAGCTTAGGCCTACTTTTGAAGAGACAGGGTGGTTATGGTTGGAATGCCTTCGACCAGATCATAGGTCTGCTCAGTTAGGACTGACCTGGAACTAAACAACAACAGTAACAATGAT
>NW_028315426.1:0-58337 GCF_046866305.1 Octopus bimaculoides
GTCGAGCAAATCGACCTCAGGACTTATTCCTTGTAAGCCTAGTACTTATTCTAACCGCTAAGTTACGGGGACGTAAACACGCCACCATCGGTTGTCAAGCGATGTTGGAGACACACACACACTCACACATATATATATAGACGAGGGTGGCACATCCTGGGTGGCACATCTGGAGAGCCCTATGGCACACTTAGTTTCCGTTAGTTTCCGTTGGTTTCCGATAGTTTCCGCTATTTTCCGTTAGTTTCCGTTAGTTTCCGTTACATTCCGTTAGTTTCCGTTAGTTTCCATTACTTTCCGTTACTTTCCGTTAGTTTCCGTTACTTTCCGTTAGTCTCCCTTATTTTCCATTAGTTTCGTTAGTTTCCGTTAGTTTCCTTTAGTTTCCGTTACTTTCCGTTATTTTCCGTTAGTTTCAGCTACTTTCCGCTTCTTTCCTTTAGATTCCGGTAGTTTCCGTTAGTTTCCATTCGTTTCCGTTAGTTTCCGTTAGTTTCCGTTACTTTCCGTTAGTATCCGTTAGTTTCCGTTAGTCTCCGATACTTTCCGTTAGTTTCCGTTAGTTTCCATTCGCTTCCGTTAGTTTCCGTTAGTTTCCGCTACTTTCCGTTACTCTCCGTTACTTTCCGTTAGTTTCCGTTACTTCCCGTTAGTTTACGTTACTTTCCGTCCTTTTCCGTTAGTTCTCGTTAGTTTCCACTACTTTCCGCTTCATTCCTTTACATTCTGTTAAGCTCCGTTACTTTCCGTTAGTTTCCGTTACTCTACGTTAGTTTCCGTTACTTCCTGTTAGTATACGTTACTTTCCGTCCTTTTCCGTTAGTTCTCGTTAGTTTCAGCTACTTTCCGCTTCATTCCTTTACATTCCGTTAGTTTCCGTTAGTTTCCATTCGTTTCCGTTGGTTTCCGTTAGTTTCCGTTACTTTCCGTTAGTTTCCGTTACTTTCCGTTAGTCTCCGTTACTTTCCGTTAGTTTCCGTTACTTTCCGTTACTCTCCGTTACTTTCCGTTACTTTCCGTTAGTTTCCGTTACCCTCCGTTAGTTTCCGTTACTTTCCGTTACTTTCCGTTTAGGTTCCGTCAGTTTCCGTTAGTTTCCGTTATTTTCCGTTAGTTCCCGTTACTTTCCGCTAGTTTCCGTTAGTTTCCGTTATTTTCCGTTACCCTTCGTTAATCTCCGTTATTTCCCGTTAGTTCCAGTTGGTTTCCGTTATTTTCCGTTACTTGCCGTTACTTTCCGTTAGTTTCCGTTACTTGTCGTTAGTTTCCGTTAGTTGCAGTTAGTTTCCGCTGGTTTCCGTTAATCCCGTTACATTCCGTTAGTTTCCATAAATTTTCCGTTAGTTTCCGTTTGTTTTCATTACTTTCCGTTACTTTCCGTTAGTTTCCGTTACTTTACGTTAGTCCCCGTTATTTTCCATTAGTTTTGTTAGTTTCCGTTAGTTTCCTTTAGTTTCCGTTACTTTCCGTTAGTTTCCCTTATTTTCCGTTATTCTCTACTAGTTTCCGTTAGTTTCCGTTACTCTCCGTTAGTTTCAGCTACTTTCCGCTTCTTTTCTTTAGATTCCGTTAGTTTCCGTTAGTTTCCGTTATTTCCGTTACTTTCCGTTACTCTCCGTCACTTTCCGTTCCTTTCCGACAGTTTCCATTAGTTTCCGTTAGTTTCCGTTAGTTTCCGTTATTCTCCGTTACTTTCCGTTAGGTTCCGTTAGTTTCCGTTACCCTCCGTTAGTATCCGTTAGTTCCCGTTAGTTTCCGTTAATTTCCGTTAGTTCCCGTTAGTTTCCGCTAGTTTCTGTTAGTTTTCGTTACTTTCCGTTACTTCCCGTGAGTTTCCGACAGTTTCCATTCGTTTCCGTTAGTTTCCGTTACTTCCCGTTAGTTCCCGTTAGTTTCCGTTTCTTCCCGTTAGTCTCCGTTAGTTTCCGTTATTTTCCGTCAGTTCCCGTTAGTTTCCGTTAGTTTCTGTTAGTTTTCGCTATTTTCCGTTACTTCCCGCTAGTTTCCGTTAGTTTCCGTTAGTTGCAGTTAGTTTCCGCTGGTTTCCGTTAGTTTCCGTTACTTTTCGTTAGTTTCCATAAATTTTCCGTTAGTCCCCGTTATTTTCCATTAGTTTCGTTAGTTTCCGTTAGTTTCCTTTAGTTTCCGTTATTTTCCGTTAGTTTCCGTTATTTCCCGTTATTCTCCACTAGTTTCCGTTAGTTTCCGTTACTCTCCGTTAGTTTCAGCTACTTTTCCGCTTCATTCCTTTAGATTCCGTTAGTTTCCGTTATTCTCCATTCGTTTCCGTTAGTTTCCGTTAGTTTCCGTTAGTTTCCGCTAGTTTCTGTTTGTATTCTTTACTGTCCGTTACTTGCCGTTATTTTCCGTTACTTGCCGTTATTTTCCGTTACTTGCCGTTACTTTCCGGTAGTTTCCGTTACATGCCGTTACTTTCCGTTACTTCCCGTTAGTTTCCGTTAGTTTCAGCGGCCCACATGCTTGTTTATTGCATAGAAGTATTTTGACTGGTTGCGTAGCCATTTATGTCCCGCTTCCTGTGCTTCTTCGTCCGTAGCAAAACACAACGATTTTAATTTTCCTATATTAGTTGGCGGTTGAGTTTGAAATATTGTGGTCAATTTGATATAGATTTCTACTTTTATCGGATTTGAGGTTAATATTAGATTATTGTATTTATCTTATCGTGGTCTATAGGTTTCTTAAAACTTTATATTTTCAATCAACAAGACTCCCAAGCGGCCACAATAACATCGATATGTACATGCTTTCAGATTTAAATCTTTGGCATTAGTCTTGTTATATTTTTAGTCAAAGAGTCAGTCTGCGATCGTAATTTTCTAATAAAATTTTAATTTTTTGCCGAACTAAGTTTTTGTTTCAAGGCAAGGAAAGTTGATGCAGTGGATTAAATTGCTCTGTAGAAAAAACGTGTATACTCTTTTACTTGTTTCAGTCATTTGACTGTGGCCATGCTGGGGCACCACATTTAGTCGAGAAAATCGACCTCAGGACTTACTTTTGTAAGCCTAGTACTTATTCTAACCGCTAAGTTACGGGGATGTAAACACGCCACCATCGGTTGTCAAGCGATGTTGGAGACACACACACACGCACACACACACACACACACGCACGCACTCATACACACGCATACACACACACACATATATATATACGAGGGTGGCATATCCTAGGTGGCACATCTGGGGAGCCCTTTGGCACACTTAGTTTCCGTTAGTTTCCGTTGGTTTCCGATTGTTTCCGCTATTTTCCATTAGTCTCCGTTAGTTTCCGTTAGTTTCCGTTACTTTCCGTTACTCTCCGTTACTTTCCGTTCATTTCCGTTAGTTTCCGTTACCCTCCGTTAGTTTCCGTTACTTTCCGTCTTTTCCCGTTAGTTCCCGTTAGTTTCCGCTAGTTTCTGTTAGTTTTCGTTACATCCCGTTAGTTTCCGTCAGTTTCAATTCGTTTCTGTTAGTTTTCGTTAGTTTCCGTTAGTTTCCATTCGTTTCCGTTAGTTTCCGTTACTCTCCGTTACTTTCCGTTCCTTTCCGTTAGTTTCCGTTACCCTCCGTTAGTTTCCGTTACATCCCGTTAGTTTCCGTTACTTTCCGTCTTTTTCCATTAGTTCCCGTTAATTTCCGCTACTTTCCGCTTCATTCCTTTACATTCCGTTAGTCTCCGTTACTTTCCGTTAGTTTCCGTTACTCTCCGTTAGTTTCCGTTACTTCCCGTTAGTTTCCGTTACTTTCCGTTAGTCTCCGTTACTTTCCGTTAGTTTCCGTTACTTTCCGTTACTCTCCGTTACTTTCCGTTCCTTTCCGTTAGTTTCCGTTACTTTCCGTCTTTTTCCATTAGTTCCCGTTAATTTCCGCTACTTTCCGCTTCATTCCTTTACATTCCGTTAGTCTCCGTTACTTTCCGTTAGTTTCCGTTACTCTCCGTTAGTTTCCGTTACTTCCCGTTAGTTTCCGTTACTTTCCGTCTTTTCCCGTTACTCTCCGTTAGTTTCAGCTACTTTCCGCTTCATTCCTTTACATTCCGTTAGTTTCCGTTAGTTTCCATTCGTTTCCCTTAGTTTCCGTTAGTTTCCGTTACTTTCCGTTAGTTTCCATTACTTTCCGTTAGTCTCCGTTACTTTCCGTTAGTATCCGTTACTTTCCGTTACTCTCCGTTACTTTCCGTTCCTTTCCGTTAGTTTCCGTTACCCTCCGTTAGTTTCCGTTACTTCCCGTTAGTTTCCGTTACTTTCCGTCTTTTCCCGTTAGTTTCCGATAGTTTCTGTTAGTTTTCGTTACATCCCGTTAGTTTCCGTCAGTTTCAATTCGTTTCCGTTAGTTTTCGTTAGTTTCCGTTAGTTTCCATTCGTTTCCGTTAGTTTCCGTTACTTTCCGTTAGTTTCCGCTACTTTCCGTTACTCTCCGTTACTTTCCGTTAGTCTCCGTTACCCTCCGTTAGTTTCCGTTACTTCCCGTTAGTTTACGTTACTTTCCGTCCTTTTCCGTTAGTTCTCGTTAGTTTCCGCTACTTTCCGCTTCATTCCTTTACATTCTGTTAGTCTCCGTTACTTTCCGTTAGTTTCCGTTACTCTACGTTAGTTTCCGTTACTTCCCGTTAGTTTACGTTACTTTCCGTCCTTTTCCGTTAGTTCTCGTTAGTTTCAGCTACTTTCCGCTTCATTCCTTTACATTCCGTTAGTTTCCGTTACTTTCCGTTAGTTTCCGTTACTTTCCGTTAGTCTCCCTTATTTTCCATTAGTTTCGTTAGTTTCCGTTAGTTTCCTTTAGTTTCCGTTACTTTCCGTTATTTTCCGTTAGTTTCAGCTACTTTCCGCTTCTTTCCTTTAGATTCCGGTAGTTTCCGTTAGTTTCCATTCGTTTCCGTTAGTTTCCGTTAGTTTCCGTTACTTTCCGTTAGTATCCGTTAGTTTCCGTTAGTCTCCGATACTTTCCGTTAGTTTCCGTTAGTTTCCATTCGCTTCCGTTAGTTTCCGTTAGTTTCCGCTACTTTCCGTTACTCTCCGTTACTTTCCGTTAGTTTCCGTTACTTCCCGTTAGTTTACGTTACTTTCCGTCCTTTTCCGTTAGTTCTCGTTAGTTTCCACTACTTTCCGCTTCATTCCTTTACATTCTGTTAAGCTCCGTTACTTTCCGTTAGTTTCCGTTACTCTACGTTAGTTTCCGTTACTTCCTGTTAGTATACGTTACTTTCCGTCCTTTTCCGTTAGTTCTCGTTAGTTTCAGCTACTTTCCGCTTCATTCCTTTACATTCCGTTAGTTTCCGTTAGTTTCCATTCGTTTCCGTTGGTTTCCGTTAGTTTCCGTTACTTTCCGTTAGTTTCCGTTACTTTCCGTTAGTCTCCGTTACTTTCCGTTAGTTTCCGTTACTTTCCGTTACTCTCCGTTACTTTCCGTTACTTTCCGTTAGTTTCCGTTACCCTCCGTTAGTTTCCGTTACTTTCCGTTACTTTCCGTTTAGGTTCCGTCAGTTTCCGTTAGTTTCCGTTATTTTCCGTTAGTTCCCGTTACTTTCCGCTAGTTTCCGTTAGTTTCCGTTATTTTCCGTTACACTTCGTTAATCTCCGTTATTTCCCGTTAGTTCCAGTTGGTTTCCGTTATTTTCCGTTACTTGCCGTTACTTTCCGTTAGTTTCCGTTACTTGTCGTTAGTTTCCGTTAGTTGCAGTTAGTTTCCGCTGGTTTCCGTTAATCCCGTTACATTCCGTTAGTTTCCATAAATTTTCCGTTAGTTTCCGTTTGTTTTCATTACTTTCCATTACTTTCCGTTAGTTTCCGTTACTTTACGTTAGTCCCCGTTATTTTCCATTAGTTTTGTTAGTTTCCGTTAGTTTCCTTTAGTTTCCGTTACTTTCCGTTAGTTTCCCTTATTTTCCGTTATTCTCTACTAGTTTCCGTTAGTTTCCGTTACTCTCCGTTAGTTTCAGCTACTTTCCGCTTCTTTTCTTTAGATTCCGTTAGTTTCCGTTAGTTTCCGTTATTTCCGTTACTTTCCGTTACTCTCCGTCACTTTCCGTTCCTTTCCGTTAGTTTCCGTTACCCTCCGTTAGATTCCGTTACTTCCCGTTAGTTACCGTTAGTTTCCGTCATTTCCCGTTAGTTCCCGTTAGTTTCCGCTAGTTTCTGTTAGTTTTCGTTACTTCCCGTTAGTTTCCGACAGTTTCCATTAGTTTCCGTTAGTTTCCGTTAGTTTCCGTTAGTTTCCGTTATTCTCCGTTACTTTCCGTTAGGTTCCGTTAGTTTCCGTTACCCTCCGTTAGTATCCGTTAGTTCCCGTTAGTTTCCGTTAATTTCCGTTAGTTCCCGTTAGTTTCCGCTAGTTTCTGTTAGTTTTTGTTACTTTCCGTTACTTCCCGTGAGTTTCCGACAGTTTCCATTCGTTTCCGTTAGTTTCCGTTACTTCCCGTTAGTTCCCGTTAGTTTCCGTTTCTTCCCGTTAGTCTCCGTTAGTTTCCGTTATTTTCCGTCAGTTCCCGTTAGTTTCCGTTAGTTTCTGTTAGTTTTCGCTATTTTCCGTTACTTCCCGCTAGTTTCCGTTAGTTTCCGTTAGTTGCAGTTAGTTTCCGCTGGTTTCCGTTAGTTTCCGTTACTTTTCGTTAGTTTCCATAAATTTTCCGTTAGTCCCCGTTATTTTCCATTAGTTTCGTTAGTTTCCGTTAGTTTCCTTTAGTTTCCGTTATTTTCCGTTAGTTTCCGTTATTTCCCGTTATTCTCCACTAGTTTCCGTTAGTTTCCGTTACTCTCCGTTAGTTTCAGCTACTTTCCGCTTCATTCCTTTAGATTCCGTTAGTTTCCGTTAGTCTCCATTCGTTTCCGTTAGTTTCCGTTAGTTTCCGTTAGTTTCCGCTAGTTTCTGTTTGTATTCTTTACTGTCCGTTACTTGCCGTTATTTTCCGTTACTTGCCGTTATTTTCCGTTACTTGCCGTTACTTTCCGGTAGTTTCCGTTACATGCCGTTACTTTCCGTTACTTCCCGTTAGTTTCCGTTAGTTTCAGCGGCCCACATGCTTGTTTATTGCATAGAAGTATTTTGACTGGTTGCGTAGCCATTTATGTCCCGCTTCCTGTGCTTCTTCGTCCGTAGCAAAACACAACGATTTTAATTTTCCTATATTAGTTGGCGGTTGAGTTTGAAATATTGTGGTCAATTTGATATAGATTTCTACTTTTATCGGATTTGAGGTTAATATTAGATTATTGTATTTATCTTATCGTGGTCTTTAGGTTTCTTAAAACTTTATATTTTCAATCAACAAGACTCCCAAGCGGCCACAATAACATCGATATGTACATGCTTTCAGATTTAAATCTTTGGCATTAGTCTTGTTATATTTTTAGTCAAAGAGTCAGTCTGCGATCGTAATTTTCTAATAAAATTTTAATTTTTTGCCGAACTAAGTTTTTGTTTCAAGGCAAGGAAAGTTGATGCAGTGGATTAAATTGCTCTGTAGAAAAAACGTGTATACTCTTTTACTTGTTTCAGTCATTTGACTGTGGCCATGCTGGGGCACCACATTTAGTCGAGAAAATCGACCTCAGGACTTATTTTTGTAAGCCTAGTACTTATTCTAACCGCTAAGTTACGGGGATGTAAACACGCCACCATCGGTTGTCAAGCGATGTTGGAGACACACACACACGCACACACACACACACACACGCACGCACTCATACACACGCATACACACATATATATACGAGGGTGGCATATCCTAGGTGGCACATCTGGGGAGCCCTTTGGCACACCTAGTTTCCGTTAGTTTCCGTTGGTTTCCGAATGTTTCCGCTATTTTCCATTAGTCTCCGTTAGTTTCCGTTAGTTTCCGTTACTTTCCGTTACTCTCCGTTACTTTCCGTTCATTTCCGTTAGTTTCCGTTACCCTCCGTTAGTTTCCGTTACTTTCCGTCTTTTCCCGTTAGTTCCCGTTAGTTTCCGCTAGTTTCTGTTAGTTTTCGTTACATCCCGTTAGTTTCCGTCAGTTTCAATTCGTTTCTGTTAGTTTTCGTTAGTTTCCGTTAGTTTCCATTCGTTTCCGTTAGTTTCCGTTACTCTCCGTTACTTTCCGTTCCTTTCCGTTAGTTTCCGTTACCCTCCGTTAGTTTCCGTTACATCCCGTTAGTTTCCGTTACTTTCCGTCTTTTTCCATTAGTTCCCGTTAATTTCCGCTACTTTCCGCTTCATTCCTTTACATTCCGTTAGTCTCCGTTACTTTCCGTTAGTTTCCGTTACTCTCCGTTAGTTTCCGTTACTTCCCGTTAGTTTCCGTTACTTTCCGTTAGTCTCCGTTACTTTCCTTTACATTCCATTCGTTTCCGTTACTCTCCGTTACTTTCCGTTCCTTTCCGTTAGTTTCCGTTACCCTCCGTCAGTTTCCGTTACTTCCCGTCAGTTTCCGTTACTTTCCGTCTTTTTCCATTAGTTCCCGTTAATTTCCGCTACTTTCCGCTTCATTCCTTTACATTCCGTTAGTTTCCGTTAGTTTCCATTCGTTTCCCTTAGTTTCCGTTAGTTTCCGTTACTTTCCGTTAGTTTCCGTTACTCTCCGTTAGTTTCCGTTACTTCCCGTTCGTTTCCGTTACTTTCCGTCTTCTCCCGTTACTCTCCGTTAGTTTCAGCTACTTTCCGCTTCATTCCTTTACATTCCGTTAGTTTCCGTTAGTTTCCATTCGTTTCCCTTAGTTTCCGTTAGTTTCCGTTACTTTCCGTTAGTTTCCATTACTTTCCGTTAGTCTCCGTTACTTTCCGTTAGTATCCGTTACTTTCCGTTACTCTCCGTTACTTTCCGTTCCTTTCCGTTAGTTTCCGTTACCCTCCGTTAGTTTCCGTTACTTCCCGTTAGTTTCCGTTACTTTCCGTCTTTTCCCGTTAGTTTCCGATAGTTTCTGTTAGTTTTCGTTACATCCCGTTAGTTTCCGTCAGTTTCAATTCGTTTCCGTTAGTTTTCGTTAGTTTCCGTTAGTTTCCATTCGTTTCCGTTAGTTTCCGTTACTTTCCGTTAGTTTCCGCTACTTTCCGTTACTCTCCGTTACTTTCCGTTAGTCTCCGTTACCCTCCGTTAGTTTCCGTTACTTCCCGTTAGTTTACGTTACTTTCCGTCCTTTTCCGTTAGTTCTCGTTAGTTTCCGCTACTTTCCGCTTCATTCCTTTACATTCTGTTAGTCTCCGTTACTTTCCGTTAGTTTCCGTTACTATACGTTAGTTTCCGTTACTTCCCGTTAGTTTACGTTACTTTCCGTCCTTTTACGTTAGTTCTCGTTAGTTTCAGCTACTTTCCGCTTCATTCCTTTACATTCCGTTAGTTTCCGTTAGTTTCCATTCGTTTCCGTTAGTTTCCGTTCGTTTCCGTTAGTTTCCGTTAGTCTCCGTTACTTTCCGTTAGTTTCCGTTACTTTCCGTTACTCTCCGTTACTTTCCGTTACTTTCCGTTAGTTTCCGTTACCCTCCGTTAGTTTCCGGTACTTTCCGTTACTTTCCGTTAGGTTCCGTCAGTTTCCGTTAGTTTCCGTTATTTTCCGTTAGTTCCCGTTACTTTCCGCTAGTTTCCGTTAGTTTCCGTTAGTTTCCGTTACCCTCCGTTAATCTCCGTTATTTCCCGTTAGTTCCCGTTAGTTTCCGTTATTATTCGTTATTTTCCGTTACTTGCCGATACTTTCCGTTTGTTTCCGTTACTTGCCGTTAGTTTCCGTTAGTTGCAGTTAGTTTCCGCTGGTTTCCGTTACATTCCGTTAGTTTCCATAAATTTTCCGTTAGTTTCCGTTTGTTTTCATTACTTTCCGACAGTTTCCATTAGTTTCCGTTACTTCCCGTTAGTTACCGTTAGTCTCCGTCATTTCCCGTTAGTTCCCGTTAGTTTCCGCTTGTTTCTGTTAGTTTTCGTTACCTCCCGTTAGTTTCCGACAGTTTCCATTAGTTTCCGTTAGTTTCCGTTAGTTTCCGTTACTTTCCGTTATTCTCCGTTACTTTCCGTTAGGTTCCGTTAGTTTCCGTAAATTTCCGTTACTTCCCGTGAGTTTCCGACAGTTTACATTCGTTTCCGTTACTTCCCGTTAGTTCCCGTTAGTTTCCGTTTCTTCCCGTTTGTCTCCGTTAGTTTCCGTTATTTTCCGTCAGTTCCCGTTAGTTTCCGTTAGTTTCTGTTAGTTTTCGCTACTTTCCGTTACTTCCCGCTAGTTTCCGTTATTTTCCGTTAGTTTCCGTTATTTCCCGTTATTCTCCACTAGTTTCCGTTAGTTTCCGTTACTCTCCGTTAGTTTCAGCTACTTTCCGCTTCATTCCTTTAGATTCCGTTAGTTTCCGTTAGTCTCCATTCGTTTCCGTTAGTTTCCGTTAGTTTCCGTTACTTCCCGTTACTTCCCGTTAGTTTCCGTTATTTTCCGTTAGTTCTCGTTAGTTTCCGCTAGTTTCTCTTTGTTTTCTTTACTGTCCGTTACTTGCCGTTATTTTCCGTTACTTGCCGTTACTTTGCGTTAGCTTCCGTTACTTGCCGTTAGTTTCCGTTAGTTTCCGTTACTTCCCGTTAGTTTCCGTTAGTTTCAGCGGCCCACATGCTTGTTTATTGCATAGAAGTATTTTGACTGGTTGCGTAGCCATTTATGTCCCGCTTCCTGTGCTTCTTCGTCCGTAGCAAAACACAACGATTTCAATTTTCCTATATTAGTTGGTGGTTGAGTTTGAAATATTGTGGTCAATTTGATATAGATTTCTACTTTTATCGGATTTGAGGTTAATATTAGATTATTGTATTTATCTTATAGTGGTCTTTAGGTTTCTTAAAACTTTATATTTTCAAGCAACAAGACTCCCAAGCGGCCACAGTAACATCGATATGTAGATATATTTCAGATTTAAATCTTTGGCATTAGTCTTGTTATATTTTTAATCAAAAAGTCAGTCTGCGACCGTAATTTCTAATAAAATTTTAATTTTTTGCCGAACTAAGTTTTTGTTTCAAGGCAAGGAAAGTTGATGCAGTGGATTAAATTACTCTGTAGAAAAAACGTGTATACTCTTTTACTTGTTTCAGTCATTTGACTGTGGTCAAGTTGGGGCACCACCTTTAGTCGAGCAAATCGACTTCAGGTCTTATTCTTTGTAAGCCTAGTACTTATTCTAACCGCTAAGTTACGGGGAGGTAAACACGCCACCATCGGTTGTCACGCGATGTTGGACACACACACACACACACTCACACACACACACACACACACACACACATGCACACACACACACACACACAAATATATATACGAGGGTGGCACATCTGGGGATTCCTATGGCACACTTAGTTTCCGCTGGTTTCCGATTGTTTCCGCTATTTTCCGTTACTTTCCGTTAGTTTCCGTAACATTCCGTTAGTTTCCGTTAGTTTCCATTACTTTCCGAGATTTTCCGTTATATTCCGGTATTTTCCGTTACTTTCCACTATTTTCCGTTAGTTTCCGTTACTTTTCGTTAGCTTTTTTTTTTCGTTAGTTCCCGTTACTTTCCGTGAGTTTCCGTTACTTCCCGTTAGTTTCCGTTATTTTCCGTCAGTTCCCGTTAGTTTCCGTTAGTCTTTGTTAGTTTTCGTTACTTTCCGTTACTTCCCGCTAGTTTCCGTTAGTTTCCGTTAGTTTCCGTTACTTTTCGTTAGTTTCCATAAATTTTCCGTTAGTTTCCGTTTGTTTCCATTACTTTACGTTACTTTCCGTTAGTCTCCCTTACTTACCGTTAGTCCCCGTTATATTCCGTTAGTTTCGTTAGTTTCCGTTAGTTTCCTTTATTTTCCGTTCCTTTCCGTTAGTTTCCGTTAGTTTCCGTTACTTTCCGTTAGTTTCCGTTACTTTCCGTTACTCTCCGTTACTTTCCGTTAGTTTCCGTTACCCTCCGTTAGTTCCCGTTACCCTCCGTTAGTTTCCGTTACTTCCCGTTAGTTTCCGTTAGTTTCCGTTATTTTCCGTTAGTTTCCGTTAGTTTCCGCTGGTTTGCGTTAGTTTTCGTTACTTTCCGTTACTTCCCGTGAGTTTCTGACAGTTTCCATTTGTTTCCGTTAGTTTCCGTTACTTCCCGTTACTTCCCTTTAGTTTCCGTTATTTTCCGTTAGTTCCCGTTAGTCTCCACTAGTTTCTGTTTGTTTTATTTACTGTCCGTTACTTCCCGTTAGTTTCCGTTACTTGCAGTTATTTTCCGTTATTTGCCGTTATTTCCTTTAGTTTGCGTTATTGCCGTTAGTTTCCGTTAGTTTCCGTTACTTAGCCTTAGTTTCCGTTAGTTTCAGCGGCCCACATGCTTCTTTATTGCATAGAAGTATTTTAACTGGTTGCGTAGCCATTTATGTCCCGCTTCCTGTGCTTCTTCGTCCGTAGCAAAACACAACCATTTTAATTTTCCTATATTAGTTGGCGGTTGGGTTTGAAATATTGTGGTCAATTTGATATAGATTTCTACTTTTATCGGATTTGAGGTTAATATTAGATTATTGTATTTATCTTATCGTGGTCTTTAGGTTTCTTAAAACTTTATATTTTCAATCAACAAGACTCATTAGCGGCCACAATAACATCGATATGTAGATATATTTCAGATTTAAATCTTTGGCATTAGTCTGTTTCAGTCATTTGACTGTGGCCATGCTGGGGCACCACCTTTAGTCGAGCAAATCGACCTCAGGACTTATTCCTTGTAAGCCTAGTACTTATTCTAACCGCTAAGTTACGGGGACGTAAACACGCCACCATCGGTTGTCAAGCGATGTTGGAGACAAACACACACTCACACATATATATATATAGACGAGGGTGGCACATCCTGGGTGGCACATCTGGAGAGCCCTATGGCACACTTAGTTTCCGTTAGTTTCCGTTGGTTTCCGATATTTTCCGTTACAGTCCGTTAGTTTCCGTTAGTTTCCATTACTTTCCGTTACTTTTCGTTAGTTTCCGTTACTTTCCGTTAGTCCCCCTTATTTTCCATTAGTTTCGTTAGTTTCCGTTAGTTTCCATTAGTTTCCGTTACTTTCCGTTATTTTCCGTTAGTTTCCGTTAGTTTCAGCTACTTTCCGCTTCTTTCCTTTAGATTCCGGTAGTTTCCGTTAGTTTCCATTCGTTTCCGTTAGTTTCCGTTAGTTTCCGTTACTTTCCGTTAGTATCCGTTAGTTTCCGTTAGTCTCCGATACTTTCCGTTAGTTTCCGTTAGTTTCCCTTACTTTCCGTTGGTTTCCGTTACTTTCCGTTAGGTTCCGTCAGTTTCCGTTATTTTCCGTTAGTTCCCGTTACTTTCCGTTAGTTTCCGTTACTTTGCGTTACTCTCCGTTACTTTCCGTTAGGTTCCGTTAGTTTCCGTTACCCCCCGTTAGTTCCCGTTACTTCCCGTTAGTTTCCGTTAGTTTCCGTTATTTCCGTTAGTTCCCGTTAGTTTCCGACAGTTTCCATTCGTTTCCGTTAGTCTCCGTTACTTCCCGTTACTTCCCGTTAGTTTCCGTTATTTTCTGTTAGTTCCCGTTAGCTTCCGCTAGTTTCTGTTTGTTTTCTTTACTGTCCGTTACTTGCCGTTAGTTTCCGTTACTTGCCGTTAGTTTCCGTTATTTGCCGTTAGTTTCCGTTATTTCCGTTAGTTGCCGTTAATTTCCGCTAGTTTCTGTTAGTTTTCGTTACTTTCCGTTACTTCCCGTGAGTTTCCGACAGTTTCCATTCGTTTCCGTTAGTCTCCGTTACTTCCCGTTACTTCCCATTAGTTTCCGTTATTTTCTGTTACTTCCCGTTAGCTTCCGCTAGTTTCTGTTTGTTTTCTTTACTGTCCGTTACTTGCCGTTAGTTTCCGTTACTTGCCGTTAGTTTCCGTTATTTGCCGTTACTTTCCGTTAGTTACCCTTACTTGCCGTTAGTTTCCTTTAGTTTCCGTTACTTCCCGTTAGTTTCCGTTAGTTTCAGCGGCACACATGCTTCTTTATTGCATAGAAGTATTTTGACCAGTTGCGTAGCCATTTATGTCCCGCTTCCTATGCTTCTTCGTCCGTAGCAAAACACAACGATTTTAATTTTCCTATATTAGTTGGCGGTTGAGTTTGAAATATTGTGGTCAATTTGATATAGATTTCTACTTTTATTGGATTTGAGGTTAATATTAGATTATTGTATTTATCTTATCGTGGTCTTTAGGTTTCTTAAAACTTTATATTTTCAATCAACAAGACTCCCAAGCGGCCACAATAACATCGATATGTACATGTATTTCAGATTTAAATCTTTGGCATTAGTCTTGTTATATTTCTAGTCAAAAAGTCAGTCTTCGATCGAGGGTGGCACATCTGGGGATTCCTATGGCACACTTAGTTTCCGCTGGTTTCCGATTGTTTCCGCTATTTTCCGTTACTTTCCGTTAGTTTCCGTAACATTCCGTTAGTTTCCGTTAGTTTCCATTACTTTCCGATATTTTCCGTTATATTCCGGTATTTTCCGTTACTTTCCACTATTTTCCGTTAGTTTCCGTTACTTTTCGTTACCTTTTTTTTTCGTTAGTTCCCGATACTTTCCGTGAGTTTCCGTTACTTCCCGTTAGTTTCCGTTATTTTCCGTCAGTTCCCGTTAGTTTCCGTTAGTCTTTGTTAGTTTTCGTTACTTTCCGTTACTTCCCGCTAGTTTCCGTTAGTTTCCGTTAGTTTCCGTTACTTTTCGTTAGTTTCCATAAATTTTCCGTTAGTTTCCGTTTGTTTCCATTACTTTACGTTACTTTCCGTTAGTCTCCCTTACTTACCGTTAGTCCCCGTTATATTCCGTTAGTTTCGTTAGTTTCCGTTAGTTTCCTTTAGTTTCCGTTCCTTTCCGTTAGTTTCCGTTAGTTTCCGTTACTTTCCGTTAGTTTCCGTTACTTTCCGTTACTCTCCGTTACTTTCCGTTAGTTTCCGTTACCCTCCGTTAGTTCCCGTTACCCTCCGTTAGTTTCCGTTACTTCCCGTTAGTTTCCGTTAGTTTCCGTTATTTTCCGTTAGTTTCCGTTAGTTTCCGCTAGTTTGCGTTAGTTTTCGTTACTTTCCGTTACTTCCCGTGAGTTTCTGACAGTTTCCATTTGTTTCCGTTAGTTTCCTATGCTTCTTCGTCCGTAGCAAAACACAACGATTTTAATTTTCCTATATTAGTTGGCGGTTGAGTTTGAAATATTGTGGTCAATTTGATATAGCTTTCTACTTTTATTGGATTTGAGGTTAATATTAGATTATTGTATTTATCTTATCGTGGTCTTTAGGTTTCTTAAAACTTTATATTTTCAATCAACAAGACTCCCAAGCGGCCACAATAACATCGATATGTACATGTATTTCAGATTTAAATCTTTGGCATTAGTCTTGTTATATTTTTAGTCAAAAAGTCAGTCTGCGATCGTAATTTTCTAATAAAATTTTAATTTTTTGCCGAACTAAGTTTTTGCTTCAAGGCAAGGAAAGTTGATGCAGTGGATTAAATTGCTCTGTAGAAAAAACGTGTATACTCTTTTACTTGTTTTAGTCATTTGACTGTGCCCATGCTGGGGCACCACCTTTAGACGAGCAAATCGACCTCAGGACTTATTCTTTGTAAGCCTAGTACTTATTCTAACCGCTAAGTTACGGGGACGTAAACACGCCACCATCGGCTGTCAAGCGATGTTGGAGAGACACGCACACACACACATACACACACACACACATACGCAAACACACACACACACACACACAAATATATATAGAGGGTGGCACATCCTGGGTGGCACATCTGGGGAGCCCTATGGCACACATAGTTTCCGATAGTCTCCGCTATTTTCCGTTATATTCCGGTATTTTCCGATACTTTCCACTAGTTTCCGTTAGTTTCCGTTACTCTCCGTTATTTGCCGCTACTTTCCGTTACTTTCCGTTAGTTTCCGTTACTTTCCGTCAGTTTCCATTAGTTTCCGTTACTTTTCGTTACCTTCCGTTAGTTTCCGTTAGTTTCCGTTACTTTTCGTTAGTTTCCGTGAGTTTCCGTTACTTCCCGTCAGTTCCCGTTACTTTCCGTTAGTTTCTGTTAGTTTTCGTTACTTTCCGTTACTTCCCGCTAGTTTCCGTTAGTTTCCGTTAGTTCCAATTAGTTTCCGCTGGTTTCCGTTAGTTTCCGTTACTTTTCGTTAGTTTCCATAAATTTTGCGTTAGTTTCCGTTTGTTTCCATTACTTTCCGTTAGTTTCCGTTATTTTCCGTTAGTTTCAGCTACTTTGCGCTTCTTTCCATTAGATTCCCTTACTTTCCGTTAGTTTCCGTTATTTTCCGTTAGTTTCAGCTACTTTCTGCTTCTTTCCTTTAGTTTCCGTTACTTTCCGTTAGTCTCCGATACTTTCCGTTAGTTTCCGTAAGTTTCTGTTGCTTTCCGTCACTTTCCGTTACTTTCCGTTAGGTTCCGTTAGTTTCCGTTAGTTTCCGTTATTTTGCGTTATTTCCCGTTACTTTCCGTTACTTTCCGTTACTCTCCGTTACTTTCCGTTAGTTTCCGTTATTTCCGTTAGTTCCCGTTAGTTTCCGCTAGTTTCTGTTTGTTTTCGTTACTTTCCGTTACTTCCCCAGAGTTTCCGACAGTCTCCATTCGTTTCCGTTAGTTTCCGTTAGATTCAGCGGCCCACATACTTGTTTATTGCATAGAAGTATTTTGACTGGTTACGTAGCTATTTATGTACCGCTTCCTGTGCTTCTTCGTCCGTAGCAAAACAAAGATTTCATTTTTCGTATATTAGTTGGCGGTTGAGTTTGAAATATTGTGGTCAATTTCATATAGATTTCTACTTTTATCGGATTTGAGGTTAATATTAGATTATTGTATTTATCTTATTGTGGTCTTTAAGTTTCTTTAGACTTTATATTTTCAATCAACAAGAACGACTCCCAAGCGGCCGCAATAACATGTTATATTTTTCGTCAAAAAGTCATTCTGCGATCGTAATTTTCTAATAAAATTATAATTTTTGTAGAAAAAACGTGTATACTCGTTTACTTGTTTCAGTCATTTGACTGTGGCCATGCTGGAGCACCACCTTTAGTCGAGCAAATCGACCTCAGGACTTATTCTTTGTAAGCCTAGTACTTATTCTAACCGCTAAGTTACAGTGACGTAAACACGCCACCATCGGTTGTCAAGCGTTGTTGGAGACACACACACACACATACACACACACATATATATATATATATATATATATATATATATATATATATATATATATATATATATATATATATCTATATATATATATATATATATATATACGAGGGTGGCACATCCTGGGTGGCACATCTGGGGTGTCCTATGGCACACTGAGTTTCTGTTAGTTTCCGTAGGTTTCCGATAGTTTCCGCTGTTTTCCGTTACTTTTCGTTAGTTTCCGTGAGTCTCCGTTACTTCCCGTTAGTTTCCTTTAGTTTCCGTTATTTTCCGTCAGTTCCCGTTAGTTTGCGCTAGTTTCTGTTAGTTTTCGTTACTTTCCGTTACTTGTCGCTAGTTTCCGTTACTTACCGTTAGTTCCAGTTAGTTTCCGCTGGTTTCCGTTAGTTTCCGTTACTTTTCGTTAGTTTCCGTGAGTTTCCGTTACTTCCCGTCAGTTCCCGTTACTTTCCGTTAGTTTCTGTTAGTTTTCGTTACTTTCCGTTACTTCCCGCTAGTTTCCGTTAGTTTCCGTTAGTTCCAATTAGTTTCCGCTGGTTTCCGTTAGTTTCCGTTACTTTTCGTTAGTTTCCATAAATTTTGCGCTAGTTTCCGTTTGTTTCCATTACTTTCCGTTACTTTCCGTTCGTTTCCGTTATTTTCCGTTAGTTTCAGCTACTTTGCGCTTTCCATTAGATTCCCTTACTTTCCGTTAGTTTCCGTTATTTTCCGTTAGTTTCAGCTACTTTCTGCTTCTTTCCTTTAGTTTCCGTTACTTTCCGTTAGTCTCCGATACTTTCCGTTAGTTTCCGTTAGTTTCTGTTGCTTTCCGTCACTTTCCGTTACTTTCCGTTACTTTCCGTTAGGTTCCGTTAGTTTCCGTTAGTTTCCGTTATTTTGCGTTATTTCCCGTTACTTTCCGTTACTTTCCGTTACTCTCCGTTACTTTCCGTTAGTTTCCGTTATTTCCGTTAGTTCCCGTTAGTTTCCGCTAGTTTCTGTTTGTTTTCGTTACTTTCCGTTACTTCCCGTGAGTTTCCGACAGTTTCCATTCGTTTCCGTTAGTTTCCGTTAGATTCAGCGGCCCACATGCTTGTTTATTGCACAGAAGTATTTTGACTGGTTGCGTAGCTATTTATGTACCGCTTCCTGTGCTTCTTCGTCCGTAGCAAAACAAAGATTTCAATTTTCGTATATTAATTGGCGGTTGAGTTTGAAATATTGTGGTCAATTTCATATAGATTTCTACTTTTATCGGATTTGCGGTTAATATTAGATTATTGTATTTATCTTATCGTGGTCTTTAAGTTTCTTTAAACTTTATATTTTCAATCAACAAGAACGACTCCCAAGCGGCCGCAATAACATCGATATGTAGATATATTTCAGATTTAAATCTTTGGCATTAGTCTTGTTATATTTTTAGTCAAAAAGTCAGTCTGCGATCGTAATTTTCTAACAAAATTTTAATTTTTTGCCGAACTAAGTTTTTGTTTCAAACCAAGGAAAGTTGATGCAGTGGATTAAATTGCTCTGTAGAAAAAACGTGTATACACTTTTACTTGTTTCAGCCATTTGACTGTGGCCATGCTGGGGCACCACATTTAGTCGAGAAAATCGACCTCAGGACTTATTTTTGTAAGCCTAGTACTTATTCTAACCGCTAAGTTACGGGGATGTAAACACGCCACCATCGGTTGTCAAGCGATGTTGGAGACACACACACACGCACACACACACACACACACACGCACTCATACACACACATACACACACACACATATATATATATACGAGGGTGGCATATCCTGGGTGGCACATCTGGGGAGCCCTTTGGCACACTTAGTTTCCGTTAGTTTCCGTTGGTTTCCGATTGTTTCCGCTATTTTCCGTTAGTCTCCGTTACTTTCCGTTAGTTTCCGTTACTTTCCGTTACTCTCCGTTACTTTCCGTTCATTTCCGTTAGTTTCCGTTACCCTCCGTTACCCTCCGTTAGTTTCCGTTACTTCCCGTTAGTTTCCGTTACTTTCCGTCTTTTCCCGTTAGTTCCCGTTAGTTTCCGCTAGTTTCTGTTAGCTTTCGTTACATCCCGTTAGTTTCCGTCAGTTTCAATTCGATTCTGTTAGTTTTCGTTAGTTTCCGTTAGTTTCCATTCGTTTCCATTAGTTTCCGTTACTTTCCGTTAGTTTTCGTTACTTTCCGTTAGTCTCCGTTACTTTCCGTTAGTTTCCGCTACTTTCCGTTACTCTCCGTTACTTTCCGTTCCTTTCCGTTAGTTTCCGTTACCCTCCGTTAGTTTCCGTTACTTCCCGATAGTTTCCGTTACTTTCCGTCTTTTTCCATTAGTTCCCGTTAATTTCCGCCACTTTCCGCTTCATTCCTTTACATTCCGTTAGTTTCCGTTAGTTTCCATTCGTTTCCGTTAGTTTCCGTTAGTTTCCGTTACTTTCCGTTAGTTTCCGTTACTTTCCGTTAGTATCCGTTACTTTTCGTTACCTTCCATTAGTTTCCGTTAGTTTCCGTTAGTTTCCGTTAGTTTCCGTTACTTTCTGTTAGTTTCCGTTACTCCCAAGCGGCCACAGTAACATCGATATGTAGATATATTTCAGATTTAAAACTTTGACATTAGTCTTGTTATATTTTTAGTCAGAAAGTCAGTGTGCGATCGTAATTTTCTAATAAAATTTTTATTTTTTGCCGAACTAAGTATTTTTTTCAAGGCAAGGAAAGATGATGCAATGGATTAAATTGCTCTGTAGAAAAAACGTGTATACTCTTTTACTTGTTTCAGTCATTTGACTGTGGTCATGCTGGAGCACCACCTTTAGTCGAGCAAATCGACCTCAGGACTTATTCTTTGTAAGCCTAGTACTTATTCTAACCTCTAAGTTACGGGGAAGTAAACACGCCACCATCGGTTGTCATGCGATGTTGGAGACACACACACACACATATATATATATACGAGGGTGGCACATCCTGGGTGGCACATCTGGGGAGCCCTATGGCACAGTTAGACGGTGGCACATCCTGGGTGGCACATCTGGGGAGCCGTATGGCACAGTTAGAGGGTGGCATATCCTGGGTGGCACATTTGGGGTGTCCTATGGCACACTTAGTATCCGTTAGTTTCCGTTGGTTTCCGATAGTTTTCGCTATTTTCCGTTACTTTCCGTTAGTTTCCGTTACATTCCGTTAGTTTCCGTTAGTTTCCATTACTTTTCTTTATTTTCCGTTATATTCCGGTATTTTCCGTTATTTTCCACTAGTTTCCGTTAGTTTCCGTTACTCTCCGTTATTTGCCGCTACTTTATGTTACTTTCCGTTAGTTTCCGTCAGTTTCCGTTAGTATCCGTTACTTTTCTTTACCTTCCATTAGTTTCCGTTAATTTCCGTTAGTTTCCGTTACTTCCCGTTAGTTTCCGTTAGTTTCCATTACTTTTCGTTATTTTCCGTGAGTTTCCGTTACTTCCCGTTAGTCTCCGTTCGTTTCCGTCATTTTCCGTCAGTTCCCGTTAGTTTCCGCTAGTTTCTGTTAGTTTTCGTTACTTTCCGTTAGTTCCCGCTAGTTTCGGTTAGTTTCCGTTAGTCCCCGTTATTTTCCATTAGTTTCCTTAGCTTCCGTTAGTTTCCTTTTGTTTCCGTTACTTTCCGTTAGAATCCGTTATTTTCCGTTATTCTCCACTAGTTTCCGTTAGTTTCCGTTATTCTCCGTTAGTTTCAGCTACTTTCCGTTACTTTCCGTTACTTTCCGTTAGGTTCCGTCCGTATCAGTTAGTTTCCGTTATTTTGCGTTAGTTCCCGTTACTTTCCGTTAGTTTCCGTTACTTTCTGTTACTCTCCTTTACTTTCCGTTAGGTTCCGTTAGTTTCCGTTAGTTTCCGTTACCCTCCGTTAGTTTCCGTTACTTCCCGTTAGTTTCCGTTAGTTTCCGTTATTTTCCGTTAATTCCCGTTAGTTTCCGCTAGTTTCTGTTAGTTTTCGTTACTTTCCGTTACTTCCCGAGAGTTTCCGACAGTTTCCATTCGTTTCCGTTATTTTCCGTTACTTCCCGTTACTTCCCGTTAGTTTCCGTTATTTTCCGTTAGTTCCCGTTAGTTTCCGCTAGTTTCTGTTTGTTTTCTTTACTGTCCGTTACTTCCCGTTAGTTTCCGTTACTTGCCGTTAGTTTCCGTTAGTTTCCGTTACTTCCCGTTAGTTTCCGTTAGTTTCAGCGGCCCACATGCTTGTTTATTGCATAGAAGTATTTTGACTGGTTGCGTAGCCATTTATGTCCCGCTTCCTGTGCTTCTTCGTCCGTAGCAAAACACAACGATTTCAATTTTCCTATATTAGTTGGCGGTTGAGTTTGAAATATTGTGGTCAATTTGATATAGATTTCTACTTTTATCGGATATGAGGTTAATATTAGATTATTGTATTTATCTTATCGTGGTCTTTAGGTTTCTTAAAACTTTATATTTTCAATCAACAAGACTCCCAAGCGGCCACAATAACATCGATATGTACATGTATTTCAGATTTAAATCTTTGGCATTAGTCTTGTTATATTTCTAGTCAAAAAGTCAGTCTTCGATCGAGGGTGGCACATCTGGGGATTCCTATGGCACACTTAGTTTCCGCTGGTTTCCGATTGTTTCCGCTATTTTCCGTTACTTTCCGTTAGTTTCCGTAACATTCCGTTAGTTTCCGTTAGTTTCCATTACTTTCCGATATTTTCCGTTATATTCCGGTATTTTCCGTTACTTTCCACTATTTTCCGTTAGTTTCCGTTACTTTTCGTTACCTTTTTTTTTCGTTAGTTCCCGATACTTTCCGTGAGTTTCCGTTACTTCCCGTTAGTTTCCGTTATTTTCCGTCAGTTCCCGTTAGTTTCCGTTAGTCTTTGTTAGTTTTCGTTACTTTCCGTTACTTCCCGCTAGTTTCCGTTAGTTTCCGTTAGTTTCCGTTACTTTTCGTTAGTTTCCATAAATTTTCCGTTAGTTTCCGTTTGTTTCCATTACTTTACGTTACTTTCCGTTAGTCTCCCTTACTTACCGTTAGTCCCCGTTATATTCCGTTAGTTTCGTTAGTTTCCGTTAGTTTCCTTTAGTTTCCGTTCCTTTCCGTTAGTTTCCGTTAGTTTCCGTTACTTTCCGTTAGTTTCCGTTACTTTCCGTTACTCTCCGTTACTTTCCGTTAGTTTCCGTTACCCTCCGTTAGTTCCCGTTACCCTCCGTTAGTTTCCGTTACTTCCCGTTAGTTTCCGTTAGTTTCCGTTATTTTCCGTTAGTTTCCGTTAGTTTCCGCTAGTTTGCGTTAGTTTTCGTTACTTTCCGTTACTTCCCGTGAGTTTCTGACAGTTTCCATTTGTTTCCGTTAGTTTCCTATGCTTCTTCGTCCGTAGCAAAACACAACGATTTTAATTTTCCTATATTAGTTGGCGGTTGAGTTTGAAATATTGTGGTCAATTTGATATAGCTTTCTACTTTTATTGGATTTGAGGTTAATATTAGATTATTGTATTTATCTTATCGTGGTCTTTAGGTTTCTTAAAACTTTATATTTTCAATCAACAAGACTCCCAAGCGGCCACAATAACATCGATATGTACATGTATTTCAGATTTAAATCTTTGGCATTAGTCTTGTTATATTTTTAGTCAAAAAGTCAGTCTGCGATCGTAATTTTCTAATAAAATTTTAATTTTTTGCCGAACTAAGTTTTTGCTTCAAGGCAAGGAAAGTTGATGCAGTGGATTAAATTGCTCTGTAGAAAAAACGTGTATACTCTTTTACTTGTTTTAGTCATTTGACTGTGCCCATGCTGGGGCACCACCTTTAGACGAGCAAATCGACCTCAGGACTTATTCTTTGTAAGCCTAGTACTTATTCTAACCGCTAAGTTACGGGGACGTAAACACGCCACCATCGGCTGTCAAGCGATGTTGGAGAGACACGCACACACACACATACACACACACACACATACGCAAACACACACACACACACACACAAATATATATAGAGGGTGGCACATCCTGGGTGGCACATCTGGGGAGCCCTATGGCACACATAGTTTCCGATAGTCTCCGCTATTTTCCGTTATATTCCGGTATTTTCCGATACTTTCCACTAGTTTCCGTTAGTTTCCGTTACTCTCCGTTATTTGCCGCTACTTTCCGTTACTTTCCGTTAGTTTCCGTTACTTTCCGTCAGTTTCCATTAGTTTCCGTTACTTTTCGTTACCTTCCGTTAGTTTCCGTTAGTTTCCGTTACTTTTCGTTAGTTTCCGTGAGTTTCCGTTACTTCCCGTCAGTTCCCGTTACTTTCCGTTAGTTTCTGTTAGTTTTCGTTACTTTCCGTTACTTCCCGCTAGTTTCCGTTAGTTTCCGTTAGTTCCAATTAGTTTCCGCTGGTTTCCGTTAGTTTCCGTTACTTTTCGTTAGTTTCCATAAATTTTGCGTTAGTTTCCGTTTGTTTCCATTACTTTCCGTTAGTTTCCGTTATTTTCCGTTAGTTTCAGCTACTTTGCGCTTCTTTCCATTAGATTCCCTTACTTTCCGTTAGTTTCCGTTATTTTCCGTTAGTTTCAGCTACTTTCTGCTTCTTTCCTTTAGTTTCCGTTACTTTCCGTTAGTCTCCGATACTTTCCGTTAGTTTCCGTAAGTTTCTGTTGCTTTCCGTCACTTTCCGTTACTTTCCGTTAGGTTCCGTTAGTTTCCGTTAGTTTCCGTTATTTTGCGTTATTTCCCGTTACTTTCCGTTACTTTCCGTTACTCTCCGTTACTTTCCGTTAGTTTCCGTTATTTCCGTTAGTTCCCGTTAGTTTCCGCTAGTTTCTGTTTGTTTTCGTTACTTTCCGTTACTTCCCCAGAGTTTCCGACAGTCTCCATTCGTTTCCGTTAGTTTCCGTTAGATTCAGCGGCCCACATACTTGTTTATTGCATAGAAGTATTTTGACTGGTTACGTAGCTATTTATGTACCGCTTCCTGTGCTTCTTCGTCCGTAGCAAAACAAAGATTTCATTTTTCGTATATTAGTTGGCGGTTGAGTTTGAAATATTGTGGTCAATTTCATATAGATTTCTACTTTTATCGGATTTGAGGTTAATATTAGATTATTGTATTTATCTTATCGTGGTCTTTAAGTTTCTTTAGACTTTATATTTTCAATCAACAAGAACGACTCCCAAGCGGCCGCAATAACATGTTATATTTTTCGTCAAAAAGTCATTCTGCGATCGTAATTTTCTAATAAAATTATAATTTTTGTAGAAAAAACGTGTATACTCGTTTACTTGTTTCAGTCATTTGACTGTGGCCATGCTGGAGCACCACCTTTAGTCGAGCAAATCGACCTCAGGACTTATTCTTTGTAAGCCTAGTACTTATTCTAACCGCTAAGTTACAGTGACGTAAACACGCCACCATCGGTTGTCAAGCGTTGTTGGAGACACACACACACACATACACACACACATATATATATATATATATATATATATATATATATATATATATATATATATATATATATATATATATATATATATATATATATATATATATATATACGAGGGTGGCACATCCTGGGTGGCACATCTGGGGTGTCCTATGGCACACTGAGTTTCTGTTAGTTTCCGTAGGTTTCCGATAGTTTCCGCTGTTTTCCGTTACTTTTCGTTAGTTTCCGTGAGTCTCCGTTACTTCCCGTTAGTTTCCTTTAGTTTCCGTTATTTTCCGTCAGTTCCCGTTAGTTTGCGCTAGTTTCTGTTAGTTTTCGTTACTTTCCGTTACTTGTCGCTAGTTTCCGTTACTTACCGTTAGTTCCAGTTAGTTTCCGCTGGTTTCCGTTAGTTTCCGTTACTTTTCGTTAGTTTCCGTGAGTTTCCGTTACTTCCCGTCAGTTCCCGTTACTTTCCGTTAGTTTCTGTTAGTTTTCGTTACTTTCCGTTACTTCCCGCTAGTTTCCGTTAGTTTCCGTTAGTTCCAATTAGTTTCCGCTGGTTTCCGTTAGTTTCCGTTACTTTTCGTTAGTTTCCATAAATTTTGCGCTAGTTTCCGTTTGTTTCCATTACTTTCCGTTACTTTCCGTTCGTTTCCGTTATTTTCCGTTAGTTTCAGCTACTTTGCGCTTTCCATTAGATTCCCTTACTTTCCGTTAGTTTCCGTTATTTTCCGTTAGTTTCAGCTACTTTCTGCTTCTTTCCTTTAGTTTCCGTTACTTTCCGTTAGTCTCCGATACTTTCCGTTAGTTTCCGTTAGTTTCTGTTGCTTTCCGTCACTTTCCGTTACTTTCCGTTACTTTCCGTTAGGTTCCGTTAGTTTCCGTTAGTTTCCGTTATTTTGCGTTATTTCCCGTTACTTTCCGTTACTTTCCGTTACTCTCCGTTACTTTCCGTTAGTTTCCGTTATTTCCGTTAGTTCCCGTTAGTTTCCGCTAGTTTCTGTTTGTTTTCGTTACTTTCCGTTACTTCCCGTGAGTTTCCGACAGTTTCCATTCGTTTCCGTTAGTTTCCGTTAGATTCAGCGGCCCACATGCTTGTTTATTGCACAGAAGTATTTTGACTGGTTGCGTAGCTATTTATGTACCGCTTCCTGTGCTTCTTCGTCCGTAGCAAAACAAAGATTTCAATTTTCGTATATTAATTGGCGGTTGAGTTTGAAATATTGTGGTCAATTTCATATAGATTTCTACTTTTATCGGATTTGCGGTTAATATTAGATTATTGTATTTATCTTATCGTGGTCTTTAAGTTTCTTTAAACTTTATATTTTCAATCAACAAGAACGACTCCCAAGCGGCCGCAATAACATCGATATGTAGATATATTTCAGATTTAAATCTTTGGCATTAGTCTTGTTATATTTTTAGTCAAAAAGTCAGTCTGCGATCGTAATTTTCTAACAAAATTTTAATTTTTTGCCGAACTAAGTTTTTGTTTCAAACCAAGGAAAGTTGATGCAGTGGATTAAATTGCTCTGTAGAAAAAACGTGTATACACTTTTACTTGTTTCAGCCATTTGACTGTGGCCATGCTGGGGCACCACATTTAGTCGAGAAAATCGACCTCAGGACTTATTTTTGTAAGCCTAGTACTTATTCTAACCGCTAAGTTACGGGGATGTAAACACGCCACCATCGGTTGTCAAGCGATGTTGGAGACACACACACACGCACACACACACACACACACACGCACTCATACACACACATACACACACACACATATATATATATACGAGGGTGGCATATCCTGGGTGGCACATCTGGGGAGCCCTTTGGCACACTTAGTTTCCGTTAGTTTCCGTTGGTTTCCGATTGTTTCCGCTATTTTCCGTTAGTCTCCGTTACTTTCCGTTAGTTTCCGTTACTTTCCGTTACTCTCCGTTACTTTCCGTTCATTTCCGTTAGTTTCCGTTACCCTCCGTTACCCTCCGTTAGTTTCCGTTACTTCCCGTTAGTTTCCGTTACTTTCCGTCTTTTCCCGTTAGTTCCCGTTAGTTTCCGCTAGTTTCTGTTAGCTTTCGTTACATCCCGTTAGTTTCCGTCAGTTTCAATTCGATTCTGTTAGTTTTCGTTAGTTTCCGTTAGTTTCCATTCGTTTCCATTAGTTTCCGTTACTTTCCGTTAGTTTTCGTTACTTTCCGTTAGTCTCCGTTACTTTCCGTTAGTTTCCGCTACTTTCCGTTACTCTCCGTTACTTTCCGTTCCTTTCCGTTAGTTTCCGTTACCCTCCGTTAGTTTCCGTTACTTCCCGATAGTTTCCGTTACTTTCCGTCTTTTTCCATTAGTTCCCGTTAATTTCCGCCACTTTCCGCTTCATTCCTTTACATTCCGTTAGTTTCCGTTAGTTTCCATTCGTTTCCGTTAGTTTCCGTTAGTTTCCGTTACTTTCCGTTAGTTTCCGTTACTTTCCGTTAGTATCCGTTACTTTTCGTTACCTTCCATTAGTTTCCGTTAGTTTCCGTTAGTTTCCGTTAGTTTCCGTTACTTTCTGTTAGTTTCCGTTACTCCCAAGCGGCCACAGTAACATCGATATGTAGATATATTTCAGATTTAAAACTTTGACATTAGTCTTGTTATATTTTTAGTCAGAAAGTCAGTGTGCGATCGTAATTTTCTAATAAAATTTTTATTTTTTGCCGAACTAAGTATTTTTTTCAAGGCAAGGAAAGATGATGCAATGGATTAAATTGCTCTGTAGAAAAAACGTGTATACTCTTTTACTTGTTTCAGTCATTTGACTGTGGTCATGCTGGAGCACCACCTTTAGTCGAGCAAATCGACCTCAGGACTTATTCTTTGTAAGCCTAGTACTTATTCTAACCTCTAAGTTACGGGGAAGTAAACACGCCACCATCGGTTGTCATGCGATGTTGGAGACACACACACACACATATATATATATACGAGGGTGGCACATCCTGGGTGGCACATCTGGGGAGCCCTATGGCACAGTTAGACGGTGGCACATCCTGGGTGGCACATCTGGGGAGCCGTATGGCACAGTTAGAGGGTGGCATATCCTGGGTGGCACATTTGGGGTGTCCTATGGCACACTTAGTATCCGTTAGTTTCCGTTGGTTTCCGATAGTTTTCGCTATTTTCCGTTACTTTCCGTTAGTTTCCGTTACATTCCGTTAGTTTCCGTTAGTTTCCATTACTTTTCTTTATTTTCCGTTATATTCCGGTATTTTCCGTTATTTTCCACTAGTTTCCGTTAGTTTCCGTTACTCTCCGTTATTTGCCGCTACTTTATGTTACTTTCCGTTAGTTTCCGTCAGTTTCCGTTAGTATCCGTTACTTTTCTTTACCTTCCATTAGTTTCCGTTAATTTCCGTTAGTTTCCGTTACTTCCCGTTAGTTTCCGTTAGTTTCCATTACTTTTCGTTATTTTCCGTGAGTTTCCGTTACTTCCCGTTAGTCTCCGTTCGTTTCCGTCATTTTCCGTCAGTTCCCGTTAGTTTCCGCTAGTTTCTGTTAGTTTTCGTTACTTTCCGTTAGTTCCCGCTAGTTTCGGTTAGTTTCCGTTAGTCCCCGTTATTTTCCATTAGTTTCCTTAGCTTCCGTTAGTTTCCTTTTGTTTCCGTTACTTTCCGTTAGAATCCGTTATTTTCCGTTATTCTCCACTAGTTTCCGTTAGTTTCCGTTATTCTCCGTTAGTTTCAGCTACTTTCCGTTACTTTCCGTTACTTTCCGTTAGGTTCCGTCCGTATCAGTTAGTTTCCGTTATTTTGCGTTAGTTCCCGTTACTTTCCGTTAGTTTCCGTTACTTTCTGTTACTCTCCTTTACTTTCCGTTAGGTTCCGTTAGTTTCCGTTAGTTTCCGTTACCCTCCGTTAGTTTCCGTTACTTCCCGTTAGTTTCCGTTAGTTTCCGTTATTTTCCGTTAATTCCCGTTAGTTTCCGCTAGTTTCTGTTAGTTTTCGTTACTTTCCGTTACTTCCCGAGAGTTTCCGACAGTTTCCATTCGTTTCCGTTATTTTCCGTTACTTCCCGTTACTTCCCGTTAGTTTCCGTTATTTTCCGTTAGTTCCCGTTAGTTTCCGCTAGTTTCTGTTTGTTTTCTTTACTGTCCGTTACTTCCCGTTAGTTTCCGTTACTTGCCGTTAGTTTCCGTTAGTTTCCGTTACTTCCCGTTAGTTTCCGTTAGTTTCAGCGGCCCACATGCTTGTTTATTGCATAGAAGTATTTTGACTGGTTGCGTAGCCATTTATGTCCCGCTTCCTGTGCTTCTTCGTCCGTAGCAAAACACAACGATTTCAATTTTCCTATATTAGTTGGCGGTTGAGTTTGAAATATTGTGGTCAATTTGATATAGATTTCTACTTTTATCGGATATGAGGTTAATATTAGATTATTGTATTTATCTTATCGTGGTCTTTAGGTTTCTTAAAACTTTATATTTTCAATCAACAAGACTCCCAAGCGGCCACAATAACATCGATATGTAGATATATTTCAGATTTAAATCTTTGGCATTAGTCTTGTTATATTTCTTAGTCAAAAAGTCAGTCTGCGATCGTAATTTTCAAATAAAAGTTTCCGTTAGTTCCAGTTAGTTTCCGCTGGTTTCCGTTATTTTCCGTTATTTTTCGTTACTTTCCATAAATTTTCCGTTAGTTTCCGTTTGTTTCCATTACTTTCCGTTAGTTTCCGTTAGTTTCCTTTAGTCCCCGTTATTTTCCATTAGTTTCGTTAGTTTCCGTTAGTTTCCTTTAGTTTCCGTTACTTTCCGTTATTCTCCACTCGTTTCCGTTAGTTTCCGTTATTTCCCGTTATTCTCTACTAGTTTCCGTTAGTTTCCGTTACTCTCCGTTAGTTTCAGCTACTTTCCGCTTCTTTCCTTTAGTTTCCATTCGTTTCCGTTAGTCTCCGTTACTTTCCGTTAGTTTCCGTTACTTCCTGTTACTCTCCGTTAGTTTCCGTTACTTCCCGTTAGTTTCCGTTAGTTTCCGTCATTTTCCGTTAGTTCCCGTTATTTTCCGCTAGTTTCTGTTAGTTTTCGTTACTTCCCGTTAGTTTCCGTCAGTTTCCATTCGTTTCCGTTAGTTTCGTTACTCTCCGTTACTTTCCGTTTCGTTCCGTTACTTTCCCTTAGTTTCCGTTACTTGCCGTTAGTTTCCATCAGTTTCCGTTACTTGCCGTTTGTTTCCGTTATTTTCCGTTATTTTCCGTTAGTTCCCGTTGGTTTCCGTTAGTTTCCGTTAGTGTCCGTTAGTTTCCATTACTTTGCGTTATTCTCCGTTAGTTTACGTTACTTTCCGTTAGTTTCCGTTAGTTTCCGTTACTTGCCGTTAGTTTCCATCAGTTTCCGTTACTTGCCGTTAGTTTCCGTTAGTTTCCGTTACTTGCCGTTAGTTTCCGTTATTTTCCGTTAGTTCCCGTTACTTTCCGTTAGTTTCCGTTTTTTTGCATTCGTTTCCGTTAGTTTCCGTTACTTGCCGTTTGTTTCCGTTAGTTTCCGTTGCTTTTCGGTTCTTTCCGTTACTTTCCGTTAGTTTCCGTTAGTGTCCGTTAGTTTACGTTACCTTCCGTTTGTTTCCATTACTTTCCGTTACTTTCCGTTATTCTCCGTTACTTTCCGTTAGTTTCCGTTAGGTTCCGTTAGTGTCCGTTAGTTTACGTTACCTACCGTTTGTTTCCATTACTTTCCGTTACTTTCCGTTAGTATCCGTTACTTTCCGTTAGTTTCCGTTACTTTCCGTTAGTCCCCGTTATTTTCCATTAGTTTCGTTAGTTTCCGTTAGTTTCCTTTAGTTTCCGTTATTTTCCGTTAATTTCCGTTACTTTCCGTTAGTATCCGTTAGTTTACGTTACTTTCCGCTAGTTTCCGTTGCTTGCCGTTACTTCCCGTTAGTTTCCGTTACTTTCCGTTTCTCTCCGTTATTCCCCGTTACTCTCCGTTACTTTCCGCTAGTTTCCGTTAGTTTCCTATAGCAACAGTTAGAGGGTGGTACATCCTGGGTGGCACATCCTGGGTGGCACATCCTGGGTGGCACATCTGGGGAGCCCTATGGCACAGTTAGAGGGTGGCATATCCTGGGTGGCACATTTGCGGTGTCCTATGGCACACTTAGTTTCCGTTAGTTTCCATTGGTTTCCGATAGTTTTTGCTATTTTCCGTTACTTTCCGTTAGTTTCCGTTACATTCCGTTAGTTTCCGTTAGTTTCCATTACTTTTCGTTACCTACCGTTAGTTTCCGTAAGTTTCCGTAAGTTTCCGTTACTTCCCGTTAGTTTCCGTTACTTTCCGTTACTTTTCATTAGTTTCCGTAAGTTTCCGTTACCTCCCGTTAGTCTCCGTTAGTCTCCGTTAGTTTCCGTTATTTTCCGTCAGTTCCAGTTAGTTTCCGCTGGTTTCCGTTAGTTTCCGTTACTATTCGTTAGTTTCCATAAATTTTCCGTTAGTTTCCGTTTGTGTCCATTACTTTCCGTTACTTTCCGTTTGTATCCGTTACTTTCCGTTAGTTTCCGTTACTTTCCGTTGGTCCCCGTTATTTTCCATTAGTTTCGTTAGTTTCCGTTATTTTCCGTTATTCTGCACTAGTTTCCGATAGTTTCCGTTACTCTTAGTTAGTTTTAGCTACTTTCCGCTTCTTTCCTTTAGATTCCGTTAGTTTCCGTTAGTTTTCGTTACTTACCGTTTGTTTCCGTTACTTTCCGTTACTCTCCGTTACTTTCCGTTAGTTTCCGTTACCCTCCGTTAGTTTCCGTTACTTCCCGTTAGTTTCCTTTAGTTTCCGTCATTTTCCGTTAGTTTCCGTTGTTTCCGCCAGTTTCTGTTAGTTTTCGTTACGTCAAGTTAGCTTCAGTCAGTTTCCATTCGTTTCCGTTAGTTTCCGTTACTTTCCGTTAGTTTCCGTTACTTTCCATTAGTTTCCGTTACTTGCCTTTAGTTTCCGTTAGTTTCCGTTACCCTCCGTTTGTTTCCGTTACTTCCCGTTAGTTTCCGTTATTTTCCGTTAGTTCCCGTTAGTTTACGTTAGTTTCCGATATTTTCCGTCAGTTCCCGTTAGTTTGCGCTAGTTTCTGTTAGTTTTCGTTAGTTTCCGTTACTTGTCGCTAGTTTCCTTTAGTTACCGTTAGTCCCAGTTAGTTTCCGCTGATTTCCGTTAGTTTCCGTTACTTTTCGTTAGTTTCCATAAATTTTCCGTTAGTTTCCGTTTGTTTCCATTAGTTTCCGTTATTTCCAGTTATTCTCCACTAGTTTCCGTTACTCTCCGTTAGTTTCAGCTACTTTCCGCTTCATTCATTTAGATTCCGTTAGTTTCCGTTAGTTTCCATTCGTTTCCGTTAGTTTGCGTTAGTTTCCGTTACTTTCCGTTGCTTCCCGTTACTTTCCGTTAGTCTCCGTTACTTTCCATTACTTTCCGTTACTCTCCGTTAGTTTCCGTTATGTTCCGTCAGTTTCCGTTAGTTTCCGATAGCTTCCGTTATTTTCCGTCAGTTTGCGTTAGTTTCCGCTAGTTTCTGTTAGTTTTCGTCACTTTCCGTTACTTCCCGCTAGTTTCCGTCAGTTTCCGTTAGTTTCCATTAGTTTCCGTTGGTTTCCGTTAGTTTCCGTTACTTTCCGTTAGTTTCCGATAGCTTCCGTTATTTTCCGTCAGATTGCGTTAGTTTCCGCTAGTTTCTGTTAGTTTTCGTTAGTTTCCATTAGTTTCCGTTGGTTTCGTTAGTTGCCGTTACATTTCGTTAGTTTCCATAAAATTTCCGTTGGTTTCCGTTTGTTTCCATTATTTTCCGTTAGTCCCCGTTATTTTCCATTTGTTTCGTTAGTTTCCGTTAGTTTCCTTTAGTTCCTGTTAGTTTCTGTTAGTTTCCGTTAGTTTCCGTTATTTTCCGTTACTCTCCACTAGATTCCGTTAGTTTCCGTTACCCTCCGTTAGTTTCCGCTACTTTCCGTTAGATTCCGTTAGTTTCCGTTACCTACCATTCGTTTCCGTTAGTTTGCGTTACTTCCGTTAGTTTCCGTTACTTTCCGTTAGTCTCCGTTACTTTCCGTTAGTTTCCGTTACTTTCCGTTACTCTCCGTTAGGTTCCGTTAGTTTCCGTTAGTTTCCGTTACCCTCCGTTATTTTCCGTTAGTTCCGGTTAGTTTCCGCTAGTTTCTATTAGTTTTCGTTACTTTCCGTTAATTTGCATTAGTTTCCGTTACTTTCTGTTAGTCCCCGTTATTTTCCATTAGTTCGTTAGTTTCCTTTACTTTCCGTTAGTTTCCGTTATTTTGCGTTAGTTTCCGTTACTTTCCGTTACTCTCCACTAGATTCCGTTAGTTTCCGTTACACTCCGTTAGTTTCCGCTACTTTCCGTTAGATTCCGTTACTCTCCGTTAGTTTCAGCTACTTTCCGCTTCATTCCTATAGATTCCGTTAGTTTCCGTTAGTTTCCATTCGTTTCCGTTAGTTTGCGTTAGTTTCCGTTACTTTCCGTTACTTTGCGTTAGTCTCCGTTACTTTCCGTTACTTTCCGTTACTCTCCGTTACCTTCCGTTAGTTTCCGTTATGTTCCGTCAGTTTCCGTTAGTTTCCGTTACTTTCCGTTAGTTTCCGTTACTTGCCGTTAGTTTCCGTTAGTCTCCGTTACTTGTCGTTAGTTTCCGTTAGTCTCCGTTACTTGTCGTTAGTTTCCGATAGCTTCCGTTATTTTCCATCAGTTCGCGTTAGTTTCCGCTAGTTTCTGTTAGTTTTCGTTATTTTCCGTTACTTCCCGCTAGTTTCCGTCAGTTTCCGTTAGTTTCAGTTAGTTTCCGTTGGTTTCCGTTAGTTTCCGTTACTCTTCGTTAGTTTCCATAAAATTTCCGTTAGTTTCCGTTTGTTTCCATTACTTTCCGTTAGTCCCCGTTATTTTCCATTTGTTTCGTTAGTTTCCGTTAGTTTACTTTAGTTCCTGTTAGTTTCTGTTAGTTTCCGTTAGTTTCCGTTATTTTCCACATACACACAAACACACACGTATATATATATATATATACGAGGGTGGCACATCCTGGGTTAGGGTTAGGGTTAGGGTGGCACATCCTGGGTGGCACATCTGGGGAGCCCTATCTCACAGTTAGAGGGTGGCACATCCGGGGTGGCACCTCCGGGGTGGCACATCCTGGGTGGCACATCTGGGGAGCCCTATGGCACACTTAGTTTCCGTTAGATTCCGTTGGTTTCCGATAGTTTTCGCTATTTTCCGTTACTTTCCGTTAGTTTCCGTTACATTCCGTTAGTTTCCATAAATTTTCGTTATATTCCGGTATTTTCCGTTACTTTCCACTAGTTTCCGTTAGTTTCCGTTACTTCCCGTTAGTCTCCGTTGGTTTCTGTTATTTTCCGTCTGTTCCCGTTAGTTTCCGCTAGTTTCTGTTAGTTTTCGTTACTTTCCTTTAGTTCCCGCTAGTTTCCGTTAGTTTCCGTTAGTTCCAGTGAGTTTCCGCTGGTTTCCGTTAGTTTCCGTTACTATTCGTCAGTTTCCATAAATTTTCCGTTAGTTTCCGTTTGTTTCGATTACTTTCCGTTAATTTCCGTTAGTATCCGTTACTTTCCGTTAGTTTCCGTTACTTTCCGTTAGTCCCCGTTATTTTCCATTAGTTTCGTTAGTTTCCGTTAGTTTCCTTTAGTTTCCGTTACTTTCCGTTAGTTTCCGTTATTTTCCGTTATTCTCCACTAGTGTCCGGTAGTTTCCGTTACTCCCCGTTAGTTTCAGCTACTTTCCGCTTCTTTCCTTTAGATTCCGTTAGTTTCCGTTACTTTCCGTTAGTTTCCGATAGCTTCCGTTATTTTCCGTCAGATTGCGTTAGTTTCCGCTAGTTTCTGTTTGTTTTCGTTAGTTTCCATTAGTTTCCGTTGGTTTCGTTAGTTTCCGTTACTTTTCGTTAGTTTCCATAAAATTTCCGTTGGTTTCCGTTTGTTTCCATTATTTTCCGTTAGTCCCCGTTATTTTCCATTTGTTTCGTTAGTTTCCGTTAGTTTCCTTTAGTTCCTGTTAGTTTCTGTTAGTTTCCGTTAGTTTCCGTTATTTTCCGTTACTCTCCACTAGATTCCGTTAGTTTCCGTTACCCTCCGTTAGTTTCCGCTACTTTCCGTTAGATTTCGTTTGTTTCCGTTACCTACCATTCGTTTCCGTTAGTTTCCGTTACTTCCGTTAGTTTCCGTTACTTTCCGTTAGTCTCCGTTACTTTCCGTTAGTTTCCGTTACTTTCCGTTACTCTCCGTTAGGTTCCGTTAGTTTCCGTTAGTTTCCGTTACCCTCCGTTATTTTCCGTTAGTTCCGGTTAGTTTCCGCTAGTTTCTATTAGTTTTCGTTACTTTCCGTTAATTTGCATTAGTTTCCGTTACTTTCTGTTAGTCCCCGTTATTTTCCATTAGTTCGTTAGTTTCCTTTACTTTCCGTTAGTTTCCGTTATTTTGCGTTAGTTTCCGTTACTTTCCGTTACTCTCCACTAGATTCCGTTAGTTTCCGTTACACTCCGTTAGTTTCCGCTACTTTCCGTTAGATTCCGTTACTCTCCGTTAGTTTCAGCTACTTTCCGCTTCATTCCTATAGATTCCGTTAGTTTCCGTTAGTTTCCATTCGTTTCCGTTAGTTTGCGTTAGTTTCCGTTACTTTCCGTTAGTCTCCGTTACTTTCCGTTAGTTTCCGTTACTTTCCGTTACTCTCCGTTAGGTTCCGTTAGTTTCCGTTAGTTTCCGTTACCCTCCGTTATTTTCCGTTAGTTCCGGTTAGTTTCCGCTAGTTTCTATTAGTTTTCGTTACTTTCCGTTAATTTGCATTAGTTTCCGTTACTTTCTGTTAGTCCCCGTTATTTTCCATTAGTTCGTTAGTTTCCTTTACTTTCCGTTAGTTTCCG
The DNA here is from genome assembly GCF_046866305.1 of Octopus bimaculoides. Classification (NCBI taxonomy): domain Eukaryota; kingdom Metazoa; phylum Mollusca; class Cephalopoda; order Octopoda; family Octopodidae; genus Octopus; species Octopus bimaculoides. The sequence goes on from NW_028315426.1 coordinate 35,459, forward strand.
TTATTTTGCGTTAGTTTCCGTTACTTTCCGTTACTCTCCACTAGATTCCGTTAGTTTCCGTTACACTCCGTTAGTTTCCGCCACTTTCCGTTAGATTCCGTTACTCTCCGTTAGTTTCAGCTACTTTCCGCTTCATTCCTATAGATTCCGTTAGTTTCCGTTAGTTTCCATTCGTTTCCGTTAGTTTGCGTTAGTTTCCGTTACTTTCCGTTAGTCTCCGTTACTTTCCGTTACTTTCCGTTACTTTCCGTTACTCTCCGTTACCTTCCGTTAGTTTCCGTTATGTTCCGTCAGTTTCCGTTAGTTTCCGTTACTTTCCGTTAGTTTCCGTTACTTGCCGTTAGTTTCCGTTAGTCTCCGTTACTTGTCGTTAGTTTCCGTTAGTCTCCGTTACTTGTCGTTAGTTTCCGATAGCTTCCGTTATTTTCCATCAGTTCGCGTTAGTTTCCGCTAGTTTCTGTTAGTTTTCGTTACTTTCCGTTACTTCCCGCTAGTTTCCGTCAGTTTCCGTTAGTTTCATTTAGTTTCCGTTGGTTTCCGTTAGTTTCCGTTACTCTTCGTTAGTTTCCATAAAATTTCCGTTAGTTTCCGTTTGTTTCCATTACTTTCCGTTAGTCCCCGTTATTTTCCATTTGTTTCGTTAGTTTCCGTTAGTTTACTTTAGTTCCTGTTAGTTTCTGTTAGTTTCCGTTAGTTTCCGTTATTTTCCACATACACACAAACACACACGTATATATATATATATATATACGAGGGTGGCACATCCTGGGTTAGGGTTAGGGTTAGGGTGGCACATCCTGGGTGGCACATCCTGGGTGGCACATCTGGGGAGCCCTATCGCACAGTTAGAGGGTGGCACATCCGGGGTGGCACATCCGGGGTGGCACATCCGGGGTGGCACATCTGGGGAGCCCTATGGCACAGTTAGAGGGTGGCATATCCTGGGTGGCACATTTGGGGTGTCCTATGGCACACTTAGTTTCCGTTAGATTCCGTTGGTTTCCGATAGTTTTCGCTATTTTCCGTTACTTTCCGTTAGTTTCCGTTACATTCCGTTAGTTTCCATAAATTTTCGTTAGTTTCCGTTATATTCCGGTATTTTCCGTTACTTTCCACTAGTTTCCGTTAGTTTCCGTTACTTCCCGTTAGTCTCCGTTGGTTTCTGTTATTTTCCGTCTGTTCCCGTTAGTTTCCGCTAGTTTCTGTTAGTTTTCGTTACTTTCCTTTAGTTCCCGCTAGTTTCCGTTAGTTTCCGTTAGTTCCAGTGAGTTTCCGCTGGTTTCCGTTAGTTTCCGTTACTATTCGTCAGTTTCCATAAATTTTCCGTTAGTTTCCGTTTGTTTCGATTACTTTCCGTTAATTTCCGTTAGTATCCGTTACTTTCCGTTAGTTTCCGTTACTTTCCGTTAGTCCCCGTTATTTTCCATTAGTTTCGTTAGTTTCCGTTAGTTTCCTTCAGTTTCCGTTACTTTCCGTTAGTTTCCGTTATTTTCCGTTATTCTCCACTAGTGTCCGGTAGTCTCCGTTACTCCCCGTTAGTTTCAGCTACTTTCCGCTTCTTTCCTTTAGATTCCGTTAGTTTCCGTTACTTTCCATTCGTTTCCGTTAGTTTCCGTTAGTTTCCGTTAGTTTTCGTTAGTTTCCGTTAGTTTCCGTTACTTGCCGTCAGTTTCCGTTATTTTCCGTTAGTTCCCGCTAGTTTCCGTTATTTTCCGTTAGTTCCAGTTAGTTTCCGCTGGTTTCAGTTAGTTTCCGTTACTATTCGTTATTTTCCATAAATTTTCCGTTAGTATCCGTTTGTTTCGATTACTTTCCGTTACTTTCTGTTAGTATCCGTTACTTTCCGTTACTTTCCGTTTGTCCCCGTTATTTTCCATTAGTTTCGTTAGTTTCCGTTAGTTTCCTTTAGTTTCCGTTACTTTCCGTTAGTTTCCGTTACTCTACGTTACTTTCCTTTACGTTACTTTCCTTTACGCAAACTAACGGAAACTAACGGGAAGTAACGGGAAATAACGGAAACTAACGGGAAGTAACGGAAACTGACGGAAACGAATGGAAACTGTCGGAAACTCACGGGAAGTAACGGAAAGTAACGAAAACTAACAGAAACTAGCGGAAACTAACGGGAACTAACGGAAACTAACGGAAAGTAACGGAAAGTAACGGAGAGTAACGGAAAGTAACGGAGAGTAACGGAAAGTAACGGAGACTAACGGAAACTAACGGAATCTAAACGAAAGAAGCGGAAAGTAGCTGAAACTAACGGAGAGTAACGGGAATTACCGGAAACTAGTGGAGAATAACGGAAAATAACGGAAACTAACGGAAAGTAACGGAAACTAACGGAAAGTAACGGAAACTAACGGAAACTAAGTGTGCCATAGGACACCCCAAATGTGCCACCCAGGATATGCCACCCTCTAACTGTGCCATAGGGCTCCCCAGATGTGCCACCCTCTAACTGTGCCATAGGGCTCCCCAGATGTGCCACCCTCTAACTGTGCCATAGGGCTCCCCAGATGTGCCAACCAGGATGTGCCACCCTCGTATATATATATGTGTGTGTGTGTGTGTATGTGTGTGTGTGTGTGTGTGGGTGTGTGTGTGTGTGTGTGTGTGTGTGTGTGTGTCTCCAACATCGCATGACACCTATGGTGGCGTGTTTACGTCCCCGTAACTTAGCGGTTAGAATAAGTACTAGGCTTACAAAGAATAAGTCCTAAGGTCGTTTTGCTCGACTAAAGGTGGTGCACCAGCATGGCCACAGTCAAATGACTGAAACAATTTAAATCTGAAATATATCTACGTATCAATGTTATTGCGGCCGCTTGGGAATCTTGTTTATTGAAAATATAAAGTTTTAAGAAACCTAAAGACCACGATAAGATAAATACAATAATCTAATATTAACCTCAAATCCGATAAAAGTAGAAATCTATATCAAATTGACCACAATATTTCAAACTCAACCGCCAACTAATATAGGAAAATTGAAATCGTTGTGTTTTGCTACGGACGAAGAAGCACAGGAAGCTGTACATAAATGGCTACGCAACCAGTCAAAAACCTTCTATGGAATAAACAAGCATGTGGGCCGCTGAAACTAACGGGAAGTAACGGAAACTAACGGAAAGTAACGGCAAGTATAGGAAACTAACGGAAAGTAACGGGAACTAACGGAAAATAACGGCAAGTAACGGAAACTAACGGGAACTAACGGAAAATAACGGAAACTAACGGGAAATAACGCGAAGTAACGGGAACGAACGGAAACTGACGGAACCAAACGGGAAGTAACGGAAATTAACGGAAGCGAATGGAAAGTAACGGAAACTAACGAAATCTAACGGAAAGTAGCGGAAATTAACGGAAAGTAACGGAAACTAACGGAATCTAGTGTAGAGTAACGGAAACTAACGGAAACTAATGGAAGATAACAGGGACTAACGGAAAGTAACGGAAACTAACGGAAAGTAACGGCAAGTAACGAAAACTAACAGAAAATAGCGGAAACAGACGGGAACTAACGGAAACTAACGGAAACGAATGGAATGTAACGGAAACTAACGGAATTTAACGGACAGTAACGTAAACTAACGGGGAGTAACAGAGACTAACGGAAACTAAAGGAAACTAACGGGAAGTAACGGACACTAACGGAGAGTAACGGGAACTAACGGAAAATAACGGAAGCTAACGGAAACTGACGGCAAGTAACGGAAACTAACAGAAACTAACGGCAACTAACGGAAACTAAGGGAAAGTAACGGAAACTAAAGGAAACTGACGGAAACGAATGGAAAATGACGGGAAATAACGGGAAATAACGAAAAGTAACGGAAACTAACGGAAACTAACGGGAAGTAACGGAAACTAACGGAAACGAATGGAAACTGTCGGAAACTCACGGGGAGTAACGGAAAGTAACGAAAACTAACAGAAACTAGCGGAAACTAACGGGAACTAACGGAAACTAACGGAAACTAATGGGAAGTAACGGAAACTAACGGAAAGTAACGGGAACTAACGGAAAATAACGGAAAATAACGGCAAGTAACGGAAACTGACGGAAACTAACGGAGACTAACGTAAATAACGGAAACTAACGGAAACGAATGGAAACTGACTGAAACTAACTTGACGTAACGAAAACTGACAGAAACTAGCGGAAACAAACGGAAACTAACGGAAAATGACGGAAACTAACCGAAACTAACGGGAGTAACGGAAAGTAACGGAAAGTAACGGAAAGTAACGGAGAGTAACGGAAAGTAACGGAAACTAACGGAAAGTAACGGAGACTAATGGAAAATAACGAAAACTAACGGAAAGTAACGGAAACTAACGGAAACTAACGGAAACGAATGGAAACTAACGGAAACTCACGGAATCTAAAGGAAAGAAGCGGAAAGTAGCTGAAACTAACGGAGAGTAACGGAAATTACCGGAAACTAGTGGAGAATAACGGAAAATAACGGAAACTAACGGAAAGTAACGGAAACTAAAGGGAACTAACGGAAACTAACGAAACTAATGGAAAATAACGGGGACTAACGGAAAGTAACGGAAACTAACGGAAAGTAACGGATACTAACAGAAAGTAACGGAAAGTAATCGAAACAAACGGATACTAACGGAAAATTTATGGAAAATAACGAATAGTAACGGAAACTAACGGAAACCAGCGGAAACTAACTGGAACTGACGGAAACTAACGGAAACTAGCGGGAACTAACGGAAACTGTCGGTAACTCACGGGAAGTAACGGAAAGTAACGAAAACTAACAGAAACTAGCGGAAACTAACGGGAACTAACGGAAACTAACGGAAACTAACGGGAAGTAACGGAAATTAACGGAAAGTAACGAAAACTAACGGAAAATAACGGGAAATAACGGAAAATAACGGGAAGTAACGGAAACTAACGGAAACTAACGGAGACTAACGGAAATAACGGAAACTAACGGAAACGAATGGAAACTGACTGAAACTAACTTGACGTAACGAACTGACAGAAACTAGCGGAAACAAACGGAAACTAACGGAAAATGACGGAAACTAACCGAAACTAACGGGAGTAACGGAAACTAACGGAAAGTAACGGAGTGTAACGGAAAGTAACGGAAACTAAAGGAAAGTAACGGAAACTAAAGGAAAGTAACGGAAACTAACGAAAACTAACGGAAAGTAACGGAAACTAACGGAAAGTAACGGAAACTAACGGAAACTAACGGAAACGAATGGAAACTAACGGAAACTAACGGAATCTAAAGGAAAGAAGCGGAAAGTAGCTGAAACTAACGGGGAGTAACGGAAACTACCGGACACTAGTGGAGAATAACGGAAAATAACGGAAACTAACGGAAAGTAACGGAAACTAAAGGAAACTAATGGAAACTAACGAAACTAAAGGAAAATAACGGGGACTAACGGAAAGTAACGGAAACTAACGGAAACTAACGGATACTAATGGAAATTAACGGAAAGTAATCGAAACAAACGGAAACTAACGGAAAATTTAAGGAAACTAACGAATAGTAACGGAAACTAACGGAAACCAGCGGAAACTCACTGGAACTAACGGAAACTAGCGGGAACTAACGGAAAATAACGGAAACTGACGGCAAGTAACGGAAAATAACGAAAACTAACGAAAACTAACGGTAAGTAACGGAAACTAACGGAAACTAACGGAAACGAATGGAAACTAACGGAAACTAACGGAATCTAAAGGAAAGAAGCGGAAAGTAGCTGAAACTAACGGGGAGTAACGGAAACTACCGGACACTAGTGGAGAATAACGGAAAATAACGGAAAATAACGGAAAGTAACGGAAACTAAAGGAAACTAACGGAAACTAACGAAACTAATGGAAAATAACGGGGACTAACGGAAAGTAACGGAAACTAACGGAAAGTAACGGATACTAACGGAAATTAACGGAAAGTAATCGAAACAAACGGAAACTAACGGAAAATTTAAGGAAACTAACGAATAATAACGGAAACTAACGGAAACCGGCGGAAACTAACTGGAACTAACAGAAACTAACGGAAACTAGCGGGAACTAACGGAAAGTAACGAAAACTAACAGAAACTAGCGGAAACTAACGGGAAATGACGGGAAATAACGGAAACCAACGGAGACTAACGGGAAGTAACGGAAACTAACGGAAACTAGTGGAAAGTAACGGAAATTAACGAAAATTTATGGAAACTAACGGAATGTAACGGAAACTAACGGAAAGTAACGGAAAATAGCGAAAACTATCGGAAACCAACGGAATCTAACGGAAACTAAGTGTGCCATAGGACACCCCAAATGTGCCACCCAGGATATACCACCCTCTAAATGTGCCATAGGGCTCCCCAGCTGTGCCACCCCGGATGTGCCACCCCGGATGTGCCACCCCGGATATGCCACCCCGGATTTGCCACCCCGGATGTGCCACCCCGGATGTACCACCCTCTAACTGTGCGATAGGGCTCCCCAGATGTGCCACCCTCGTATATATATATATAGATGTGTGTGTGTGTATGTGTGTGTGTGTGTGTCTCCAACATCGCATGACAACCGATGGTGGCGTGTTTACGTCCCCGTAACTGAGCGGTTAGAATAAGTACTAGGCTTACAAAGAATAAGTCCTGTGGTCGTTTTGCTCGACTAAAGGTGGTGCTCCAGCATGGCCACAGTTGATTGAAAATATAAAGTTTAAAGAAACGTAAAGACCACGATAAGATTAATACAATAATCTAATATTAACCTCAAATCCGATAAAAGTAGAAATCTATATCAAATTGACCACAATATTTCAAACTCAACCGCCAACTAATATAGGAAAATTGAAATCGTTGTGTTTTGCTACGGACGAAGAAGCACAGGAAGCTGTACATAAATGGCTACGCAACCAGTCAAAAACCTTCTATGGTATAAACAAGCATGTGGGCCGCTGAAACTAACGGAAACTAACGGGAAGTAACGGAAACTAACGGAAACTAACGGCAAGTATCGGAAACTAACGGAAAGTAACGGGAACTAACGGAAAATAACGGCAAGTAACGGAAACTAACGGGAACAAACGGAAAATAACGGAAACTAACGGGAAAAAACGCGAAGTAACGGGAACGAACGGAAACTGACGGAACCAAACGGGAAGTAACGGAAATTAACGGAAACGAATGGAAAGTAACGGAAACTAACGAAATCTAACGGAAAGTAGCGGAAATTAACGGAGAGTAACGGAAACTAACGGAATCTAATGGAGAGTAACGGAAAATAACGGAAACTAACGGAAACTAACGGAAACTAAAGGAAACTAACGGAAACTAACGAAACTAATGGAAGATAGCGGGGACTAACGGAAAGTAACGGAAACTAACGGAAAGTAACGCCAAGTAACGAAGACTAACAGAAACTAGCGGAAACAGACGGGAAATAACGGAAACTAACGGAAACGAATGGAAAGTAAGGGAAACTAACGGAATCTAACGGAAAGTAGCGTAAACTAACGGGGAGTAATAGAGACTAACGGAAACTAATGAAACTAACGGGAAGTAACGGAAACTAACGGAGAGTAACGGGAACTAACTGAAAATAACGGAAGCTAACGGAAACTGACGGCAAGTAACGGAAACTAACGGAAACTAACGGCAACTAACGGAAACTAAGGGAAAGCAACTGAAACTAACGGAAACTGACGGAAACGAATGGAAAATGACGGAAAATAACGGGAAGTAACGAAAAGTAACGGAAACTAACGGAAACTAACGGAAACTAACGGGAAGTAACGGGAAATAACGGAAACTAACGGGAAGTAACGGAAACTAACGGAAACTAACAGAAACTAGCGGAAACTAACGGGAACTAACGGAAACTAACGGAAACTAACGGAAAGTAACGGAGAGCAACGGAAAGTAACGGAAACTAACGGAAAGTAACGAAAACTAACGGAAAGTAACGGAAACTAACGGAATCTAAAGGAAAGAAGCGGAAAGTAGCTGAAACTAACGGAGAGTAACGGGAATTACCGGAAACTAGTGGAGAATAACGGAAAATAACGGAAACTAACGGAAAGTAACGGAAACTAAAGGAAACTAACGGAAACTAACGAAACTAATGGAAAATAACGGGGAGTAACGGAAAGTAACGGAAACTAACGGAAACTAACGGAAAGTAACGGATACTAACAGAAAGTAACGGAAACTAGCCCGAACTAACGGAAAGTAACGAAAACTAACAGAAACTAGTGGAAACTAACGGGAACTGACGGAAAATAACGGAAACTAACGGAGACTAACGGGAAGTAACGGAAACAAACGGGAAGTAACGGAAACTAGTGGAAAGTAACGGAAAATACCGGAATATAACGGAAAATAACGAAAATTAATGGAAACTAACGGAAACTAACGGAATGTAACGGAAAGTAACGGAAAATAGCGAAAACTATCGGAAACCAACGGAAACTAACGGAAACTAAGTGTGCCATAGGACACCCCAAATGTGCCACCCAGGATATGCCACCCTCTAACTGTGCCTATGGCACAGTTAGAGGGTGGCATAGGGCTCCCCAGATGTGCCAACCAGGATGTGCCACCCTCGTATATATATATATATATGTGTGTGTGTGTATGTGTGTGTGTGTGTGTGTGTGTGTGTATCTCCAACATCGCATGACACCTATGGTGGTTAGAATAAGTAACGGAAAGTAACGGGAACTAACGGAAAATAACGGCAAGTAACGGAAACTAACGGGAACTAACGGAAAATAACGGAAACTAACGGGAAATTACGCGAATTAACGGGAACGAACGGAAACTGACGGAACCAAACGGGAAGTAACGGAAATTAACGGAAACGAATGGAAACTAACGGAATCTAAAGGAAAGAAGCGGAAAGTAGCTGAAACTAACGGAAACTAACGAAACTAATGGAAGATAACTGGGACTAACGGAAAGTAACGGAAACTAACGGAAAGTAACGGCAAGTAACGAAAACTAACAGAAACTAGCGGAAACAGACGGGAACTAACGGAAACGAATGGAAAGTAACGGAAACTAACGGAATCTAACGAAAAGTAGCGTAAACTAACGGGGAGTAACAAAGACTAACGGAAACTAAAGGAAACTAACGGGAAGTAACGGAAACTAACGGAGAGTAACGGGAACTAACGGAAAATAACGGAAGCTAACGGAAGCTAACGGAAGCTAACGGCAAGTAACGGAAACTAACGGAAACTAACGGCAACTAACGGAAACTAAGAGAAAGTAACGGAAACTAACGGAAACTGACGGAAACGAATGGAAAATGACGGAGACTAACGGGAAGCAACGGGAAGTAACGGGAAATAACGGAAACTAACGGGAAGCAACGGAAACTAACGAAAACGAATGGAAACTGTCGGAAACTCACGGGAAGTAACGGAAAGTAACGAAAACTAACAGAAACTAGCTGAAACTAACGGGAACTAACGGAAACTAACGGAAACTAACGGAAACTAACGGGAAGTAACGGAAACTAACGGAATGTAACGGGAACTAACGGAAAATAACGGAAAATAACGGAAAATAACGGAAAATAACGGCAAGTAACGGAAACTAACGGAAACTAACGGAAACTAACGGAAAGTAACGCGAAGTAACGGGAAATAACGGAAACTAACGGGAAGTAACGGCAACTAACGGAAACGAATGGAAACTGTCGGGAACTCACGGGAAGTAACGGAAAGTAACGAAACCTAACAGAAACTAGCGGAAACTAACGGGAACTAACGGAAACGAATGGAAACTGACTGAAACTAACTTGACGTAACGAAAACTGACAGAAACTAGCGGAAACAAACGGAAACTAACGGAAATTTGACGAAACTAACCGAAACTAACGGGAGTAGCGGAAACTAACGGAAACTAACGGAAAGTAACGGAGAGTAACGGAAAGTAACGGAAACTAACGGAAAGTAACGGAGACTAACGGAAAATAACGAAAACTAACGGAAAGTAACGGAAACTAACGGAAACTAACGGAAACGAATGGAAACTAACGGAAACTCACGGAATCTAAAGGAAAGAAGCGGAAAGTAGCTGAAACTAACGGAGAGTAACGGAAATTACCGGAAACTAGTGGAGAATAACGGAAAAATAACGTAAACTAACGGAAAGTAACGGAAACTAAAGGAAACTAACGGAAACTAACGAAACTAATGGAAAATAACGGGGACTAACGGAAAGTAACGGAAACTAACGGAAAGTAACGGATACGAACAGAAAGTAACGGAAAGATTTCTCGAAACAAACGGATACTAACGGAAACTTTATGGAAAATAACGAATAGTAACGGAAACTAACGGAAATCAGCGGAAACTAACTGGAATTAAAGGAAACTAACGGAAACTAGCGGGAACAAACGGAAAATAACGGAAACTGACGGCAAGAAACGGAAACTAACGGAAACTAACGGAAACGAATGGAAACTAACGGAAACTAACGGAATCTAAAGGAAAGAAGCGGAAAGTAGCTGAAACTAACGGGGAGTAACGGAAACTACCGGACACTAGTGGAGAATAACGGAAAATAACGGAAACTAACGGAAAGTAACGGAAACTAAAGGAAACTAACGGAAACTAACGAAACTAATGGATAATAACGGGGACTAACGGAAAGTAACGGAAAGTAACGGATACTAACGGAAATTAACGGAAAGTAATCGAAACAAACGGAAACTAACGGAAAATTTATGGAAAGTAACGAATAGTAACGGAAACTAACGGAAACCAGCGGAAACTCACTGGAACTAACGGAAACTAACGGAAACTAGCGGGAACTAACGGAAAGTAACGAAGACTAACAGAAACTAGCGGAAACTAACGGGAACTGACGGAAAATAACGGAAACCAACGGAGACTAACGGGAAGTAACGGAAACTAACGGAAACTAGTGGAAAGTAACGGAAAATACCGGAATATAACGGAAAATAACGAAAATTTATGGAAACTAACGGAATGTAACGGAAACTAACGGAAAGTAACGGAAAATAGCGAAGACTATCGGAAACCAACGGAATCTAACGGAAACTAAGTGTGCCATAGGACACCCCAGATGTGCCACCCCGGATGTGCCACCCTCTAACTGTGCCATAGGGCTCCCCAGATGTGCCACCCTCTAACTGTGCCATAGGGCTCCCCAGATGTGCCACCCAGGATGTGCCACCCTCGTATATATATATATATATATATGTGTGTGTGTGTGTGTATGTGTGCGTGTGTGTCTCCAACATCGCATGACATCCGATGATGGCGTGTTTACGTCCCCGTAACTTAGCGGTTAGAATAAGTACTAGGCTTACAAAGAATAAGTTCTGTGGTCGTTTTGCTCGACTAAAGGTGGTGCTCCAGCATGGCCACAGTTGATTGAAAATATAAAGTTTAAAGAAACTTAAAGACCACGATAAGATTAATACAATAATCTAATATTAACCTCAAATCCGATAAAAGAAATCTATATCAAATTGACCACAATATTTCAAACTCAACCGCCAACTAATATAGGAAAATTGAAATCGTTGTGTTTTGCTACGGACGAAGAAGCACAGGAAGCTGTACATAAATGGCTACGCAACCAGTCAAAAACCTTCTATGGTATAAACAAGCATGTGGGCCGCTGAAACTAACGGAAACTAACGGGAAATAACGGAAACTAACGGAAACTAACGGCAAGTATCGGAAACTAACGGAAAGTAACGGGAACTAACGGAAAATAACGGCAAGTAACGGAAACTAACGGGAACAAACGGAAAATAACGGAAACTAACGGGAAAAACGCGAAGTAACGGGAACGAACGGAAACTGACGGAACCAAACGGGAAGTAACGGAAATTAACGGAAACGAATGGAAAGTAACGGAAACTAACGAAATCTAACGGAAAGTAGCGGAAAGTAGCTGAAACTAACGGAGAGTAACGGGAATTACCGGAAACTAGTGGAGAATAACGGAAAATAACGGAAGCTAACGGAAAGTAACGGAAACTAAAGGAAACTAACGGAAACTAACGAAACTAATGGAAAATAACGGGGACTAACGGAAAGTAACGGAAACTAACGGAAAGTAACGGATACTAACAGAAAGTAACGGAAAGTAATCGAAACAAACGGATACTAACGGAAAATTTATGGAAAATAACGAATAGTAACGGAAACTAACCGAAACCAGCGGAGACTAACTGGAACTAACGGAAACTAACGGAAACTAGCCCGAACTAACGGAAAGTAACGAAAACTAACAGAAACTAGCGGAAACTAACGGGAACTGACGGAAAATAACGGAAACTAACGGAGACTAACGGGAAGTAACGGAAACAAACGGGAAGTAACGGAAACTAGTGGAAAGTAACGGAAAATACCGGAATATAACGGAAAATAACGAAAATTAATGGAAACTAACGGAAACTAACGGAATGTAACGGAAACTAACGGAAAGTAACGGAAAATAGCGAAAACTATCGGAAACCAACGGAAACTAACGGAAACTCAGTGTGCCATAGGACACCCCAAATGTGCCACCCAGGATATGCCACCCTCTAACTGTGCCATAGGGCTCCCCAGATGTGCCACCCTCTAACTGTGCCATAGGGCTCCCCAGATGTGCCAACCAGGATGTGCCACCCTCGTATATATATATATGTGTGTGTGTGTGTGTGTGTGTATGTGTGTGTGTGTGTGTGTGTGTATCTCCAACGGAAACTGACGGAACCAAACGGGAAGTAACGGAAATTAACGGAAACGAACGGAAACTAACGTAATCTAAAGGAAAGAAGCGGAAAGTAGCTGAAACTAACGGAAACTAACGAAACTAATGGAAGATAACTGGGACTAACGGAAAGTAACGGAAACTAACGGAAAGTAACGGCAAGTAACGAAAACTAACAGAAACTAGCGGAAACAGACGGGAACTAACGGAAACGAATGGAAAGTAACGGAAACTAACGGAATCTAACGAAAAGTAGCGTAAACTAACGGGGAGTAACAAAGACTAACGGAAACTAAAGGAAACTAACGGGAAGTAACGGAAACTAACGGAGAGTAACGGGAACTAACGGAAAATAACGGAAGCTAACGGAAGCTAACGGCAAGTAACGGAAACTAACGGAAACTAACGGCAACTAACGGAAACTAAAAGAAAGTAACGGAAACTAACGGGAAGCAACGGGAAGTAACGGGAAATAACGGAAACTAACGGGAAGCAACGGAAACTAACGGAAACGAATGGAAACTGTCGGAAACTCACGGGAAGTAACGGAAAGTAACGAAAACTAACAGAAACTAGCGGAAACTAACGGGAACTAACGGAAACTAACGGAAACTAACGGAAACTAACGGAAACTAACGGGAAGTAACGGAAACTAACGGAAAGTAACGGGAACTAACGGAAAATAACGGAAAATAAGGGAAAATAACGGAAAATAACGGCAAGTAACGGAAACTAACGGAAACTAACGGAAAGTAACGCGAAGTAACGGGAAATAACGGAAACTAACGGGAAGTAACGGCAACTAACGGAAACGAATGGAAACTGTCGGGAACTCACGGGAAGTAACGGAAAGTAACGAAAACTAACAGAAACTAGCGGAAACTAACGGGAACTAACGGAAACGAATGGAAACTGACTGAAACTAACTTGACGTAACGAAAACTGACAGAAACTAGCGGAAACAAACGGAAAGTAACGGAAATTTGACGAAACTAACCGAAACTAACGGGAGTAACGGAAACTAACGGAAACTAACGGAAAGTAACGGAGAGTAACGGAAAGTAACGGAAACTCACGGAATCTAAAGGAACGAAGCGGAAAGTAGCTGAAACTAACGGAGAGTAACGGAAATTACCGGAAACTAGTGGAGAATAACGGAAAAATAACGGAAACTAACGGAAAGTAACGGAAACTAAAGGAAACTAACGGAAACTAACGAAACTAATGGAAAATAACGGGGACTAACGGAAAGTAACGGAAACTAACGGAAAGTAACGGATACGAACAGAAAGTAACGGAAAGTAATCGAAACAAACGGATACTAACGGAAAATTTATGGAAAATAACGAATAGTAACGGAAACTAACGGAAATCAGCGGAAACTAACTGGAACTAAAGGAAACTAACGGAAACTAGCGGGAACAAACGGAAAATAACGGAAACTGACGGCAAGAAACGGAAACTAACGGAAACTAACGGAACGAATGGAAACTAACGGAAACTAACGGAATCTAAAGGAAAGAAGCGGAAAGTAGCTGAAACTAACGGGGAGTAACGGAAACTACCGGACACTAGTGGAGAATAACGGAAAATAACGGAAACTAACGGAAAGTAACGGAAACTAAAGGAAACTAACGGAAACTAACGAAACTAATGGATAATAACGGGGACTAACGGAAAGTAACGGAAAGTAACGGATACTAACGGAAATTAACGGAAAGTAATCGAAACAAACGGAAACTAACGGAAAATTTATGGAAAGTAACGAATAGTAACGGAAACTAACGGAAACCAGCGGAAACTCACTGGAACTAACGGAAACTAACGGAAACTAGCGGGAACTAACGGAAAGTAACGAAAACTAACAGAAACTAGCGGAAACTAACGGGAACTGACGGAAAATAACGGAAACCAACGGAGACTAACGGGAAGTAACGGAAACTAACGGAAACTAGTGGAAAGTAACGGAAAATACCGGAATATAACGGAAAATAACGAAAATTTATGGAAACTAACAGAATGTAACGGAAACTAACGGAAAGTAACGGAAAATAGCGAAAACTATCGGAAACCAACGGAATCTAACGGAAACTAAGTGTGCCATAGGACACCCCAGATGTGCCACCCCGGATGTGCCACCCCGGATGTGCCACCCTCTAACTGTGCCATAACGGAAACTAACGGGAAGTAACGGAAACTAACGGAAACTAACGGCAAGTATCGGAAACTAACGGAAAGTAACGGGAACTAACGGAAAATAACGGCAAGTAACGGAAACTAACGGGAACAAACGGAAAATAACGGAAACTAACGGGAAAAAACGCGAAGTAACGGGAACGAACGGAAACTGACGGAACCAAACGGGAAGTAACGGAAATTAACGGAAACGAATGGAAAGTAACGGAAACTAACGAAATCTAACGGAAAGTAGCGGAAATTAACGGAAACGAATGGAAAGTAACGGAATCTAGTGGAGAGTAACGGAAAATAACGGAAACTAACGGAAACTAACGGAAACTAAAGGAAACTAACGGAAACTAACGAAACTAATGGAAGATAACGGGGACTAACGGAAAGTAACGGAAACTAACGGAAAGTAACGGCAAGTAACGAAAACTAACAGAAACTAGCGGAAACAGACGGGAACTAACGGAAACTAACGGAAACGAATGGAAAGTAAGGGAAACTAACGTAATCTGACGGAAAGTAGCGTAAACTAACGGGGAGTAACAGAGACTAACGGAAACTAATGAAACTAACGGGAAGTAACGGAAACTAACGGAGAGTAACGGGAACTAACGGAAAATAACGGAAGCTAACGGAAACTGACGGCAAGTAACGGAAACTAACGGAAACTAACGGAAACTAACGGCAACTAACGGAAACTAAGGGAAAGCAACTGAAACTAACGGAAACTGACGGAAACGAATGGAAAATGACGGAAAATAACGGGAAGTAACGAAAAGTAACGGAAACTAACGGAAACTAACGGAAACTAACGGGAAGTAACGGGAAATAACGGAAACTAACGGGAAGTAACGGAAACTAACGGAAACTAACAGAAACTAGCGGAAACTAACGGGAACTAACGGAAACTAACGGAAACTAACGGAAAGTAACGGAGAGCAACGGAAAGTAACGGAAACTAACGGAAAGTAACGAAAACTAACGGAAAGTAACGGAAACTAACGGAATCTAAAGGAAAGAAGCGGAAAGTAGCTGAAACTAACGGAGAGTAACGGGAATTACCGGAAACTAGTGGAGAATAACGGAAAATAACGGGAAATAACGGAAAGTAACGGAAACTAAAGGAAACTAACGAAACTAATGGAAAATAACGGGGACTAACGGAAAGTAACGGAAACTAACGGAAAGTAACGGATACTAACAGAAAGTAACGGAAAGTAATCGAAACAAACGGATACTAACGGAAAATTTATGGAAAATAACGAATAGTAACGGAAACTAACCGAAACCAGCGGAGACTAACTGGAACTAACGGAAACTAACGGAAACTAGCCCGAACTAACGGAAAGTAACGAAAACTAACAGAAACTAGCGGAAACTAACGGGAACTGACGGAAAATAACGGAAACTAACGGAGACTAACGGGAAGTAACGGAAACAAACGGGAAGTAACGGAAACTAGTGGAAAGTAACGGAAAATACCGGAATATAACGGAAAATAACGAAAATTAATGGAAACTAACGGAAACTAACGGAATGTAACGGAAACTAACGGAAAGTAACGGAAAATAGCGAAAACTATCGGAAACCAACGGAAACTAACGGAAACTCAGTGTGCCATAGGACACCCCAAATGTGCCACCCAGGATATGCCACCCTCTAACTGTGCCATAGGGCTCCCCAGATGTGCCACCCTCTAACTGTGCCATAGGGCTCCCCAGATGTGCCAACCAGGATGTGCCACCCTCGTATATATATATATATATGTGTGTGTGTGTGTGTATGTGTGTGTGTGTGTGTGTGTGTATCTCCAACGGAAACTGACGGAACCAAACGGGAAGTAACGGAAATTAACGGAAACGAACGGAAACTAACGTAATCTAAAGGAAAGAAGCGGAAAGTAGCTGAAACTAACGGAAACTAACGAAACTAATGGAAGATAACTGGGACTAACGGAAAGTAACGGAAACTAACGGAAAGTAACGGCAAGTAACGAAAACTAACAGAAACTAGCGGAAACAGACGGGAACTAACGGAAACGAATGGAAAGTAACGGAAACTAACGGAATCTAACGAAAAGTAGCGTAAACTAACGGGGAGTAACAAAGACTAACGGAAACTAAAGGAAACTAACGGGAAGTAACGGAAACTAACGGAGAG
This sequence comes from Octopus bimaculoides, assembly GCF_046866305.1. Taxonomy (NCBI): domain Eukaryota; kingdom Metazoa; phylum Mollusca; class Cephalopoda; order Octopoda; family Octopodidae; genus Octopus; species Octopus bimaculoides. The sequence continues at coordinate 52,544 of NW_028315426.1, forward strand.
TAACGGGAACTAACGGAAAATAACGGAAGCTAACGGAAGCTAACGGCAAGTAACGGAAACTAACGGAAACTAACGGCAACTAACGGAAACTAAAAGAAAGTAACGGAAACTAACGGGAAGCAACGGGAAGTAACGGGAAATAACGGAAACTAACGGGAAGCAACGGAAACTAACGGAAACGAATGGAAACTGTCGGAAACTCACGGGAAGTAACGGAAAGTAACGAAAACTAACAGAAACTAGCGGAAACTAACGGGAACTAACGGAAACTAACGGAAACTAACGGAAACTAACGGGAAGTAACGGAAACTAACGGAAAGTAACGGGAACTAACGGAAAATAACGGAAAATAAGGGAAAATAACGGAAAATAACGGCAAGTAACGGAAACTAACGGAAACTAACGGAAAGTAACGCGAAGTAACGGGAAATAACGGAAACTAACGGGAAGTAACGGCAACTAACGGAAACGAATGGAAACTGTCGGGAACTCACGGGAAGTAACGGAAAGTAACGAAAACTAACAGAAACTAGCGGAAACTAACGGGAACTAACGGAAACGAATGGAAACTGACTGAAACTAACTTGACGTAACGAAAACTGACAGAAACTAGCGGAAACAAACGGAAAGTAACGGAAATTTGACGAAACTAACCGAAACTAACGGGAGTAACGGAAACTAACGGAAACTAACGGAAAGTAACGGAGAGTAACGGAAAGTAACGGAAACTCACGGAATCTAAAGGAACGAAGCGGAAAGTAGCTGAAACTAACGGAGAGTAACGGAAATTACCGGAAACTAGTGGAGAATAACGGAAAAATAACGGAAACTAACGGAAAGTAACGGAAACTAAAGGAAACTAACGGAAACTAACGAAACTAATGGAAAATAACGGGGACTAACGGAAAGTAACGGAAACTAACGGAAAGTAACGGATACGAACAGAAAGTAACGGAAAGTAATCGAAACAAACGGATACTAACGGAAAATTTATGGAAAATAACGAATAGTAACGGAAACTAACGGAAATCAGCGGAAACTAACTGGAACTAAAGGAAACTAACGGAAACTAGCGGGAACAAACGGAAAATAACGGAAACTGACGGCAAGAAACGGAAACTAACGGAAACTAACGGAACGAATGGAAACTAACGGAAACTAACGGAATCTAAAGGAAAGAAGCGGAAAGTAGCTGAAACTAACGGGGAGTAACGGAAACTACCGGACACTAGTGGAGAATAACGGAAAATAACGGAAACTAACGGAAAGTAACGGAAACTAAAGGAAACTAACGGAAACTAACGAAACTAATGGATAATAACGGGGACTAACGGAAAGTAACGGAAAGTAACGGATACTAACGGAAATTAACGGAAAGTAATCGAAACAAACGGAAACTAACGGAAAATTTATGGAAAGTAACGAATAGTAACGGAAACTAACGGAAACCAGCGGAAACTCACTGGAACTAACGGAAACTAACGGAAACTAGCGGGAACTAACGGAAAGTAACGAAAACTAACAGAAACTAGCGGAAACTAACGGGAACTGACGGAAAATAACGGAAACCAACGGAGACTAACGGGAAGTAACGGAAACTAACGGAAACTAGTGGAAAGTAACGGAAAATACCGGAATATAACGGAAAATAACGAAAATTTATGGAAACTAACAGAATGTAACGGAAACTAACGGAAAGTAACGGAAAATAGCGAAAACTATCGGAAACCAACGGAATCTAACGGAAACTAAGTGTGCCATAGGACACCCCAGATGTGCCACCCCGGATGTGCCACCCCGGATGTGCCACCCTCTAACTGTGCCATAACGGAAACTAACGGGAAGTAACGGAAACTAACGGAAACTAACGGCAAGTATCGGAAACTAACGGAAAGTAACGGGAACTAACGGAAAATAACGGCAAGTAACGGAAACTAACGGGAACAAACGGAAAATAACGGAAACTAACGGGAAAAAACGCGAAGTAACGGGAACGAACGGAAACTGACGGAACCAAACGGGAAGTAACGGAAATTAACGGAAACGAATGGAAAGTAACGGAAACTAACGAAATCTAACGGAAAGTAGCGGAAATTAACGGAAACGAATGGAAAGTAACGGAATCTAGTGGAGAGTAACGGAAAATAACGGAAACTAACGGAAACTAACGGAAACTAAAGGAAACTAACGGAAACTAACGAAACTAATGGAAGATAACGGGGACTAACGGAAAGTAACGGAAACTAACGGAAAGTAACGGCAAGTAACGAAAACTAACAGAAACTAGCGGAAACAGACGGGAACTAACGGAAACTAACGGAAACGAATGGAAAGTAAGGGAAACTAACGTAATCTGACGGAAAGTAGCGTAAACTAACGGGGAGTAACAGAGACTAACGGAAACTAATGAAACTAACGGGAAGTAACGGAAACTAACGGAGAGTAACGGGAACTAACGGAAAATAACGGAAGCTAACGGAAACTGACGGCAAGTAACGGAAACTAACGGAAACTAACGGAAACTAACGGCAACTAACGGAAACTAAGGGAAAGCAACTGAAACTAACGGAAACTGACGGAAACGAATGGAAAATGACGGAAAATAACGGGAAGTAACGAAAAGTAACGGAAACTAACGGAAACTAACGGAAACTAACGGGAAGTAACGGGAAATAACGGAAACTAACGGGAAGTAACGGAAACTAACGGAAACTAACAGAAACTAGCGGAAACTAACGGGAACTAACGGAAACTAACGGAAACTAACGGAAAGTAACGGAGAGCAACGGAAAGTAACGGAAACTAACGGAAAGTAACGAAAACTAACGGAAAGTAACGGAAACTAACGGAATCTAAAGGAAAGAAGCGGAAAGTAGCTGAAACTAACGGAGAGTAACGGGAATTACCGGAAACTAGTGGAGAATAACGGAAAATAACGGGAAATAACGGAAAGTAACGGAAACTAAAGGAAACTAACGAAACTAATGGAAAATAACGGGGACTAACGGAAAGTAACGGAAACTAACGGAAAGTAACGGATACTAACAGAAAGTAACGGAAAGTAATCGAAACAAACGGATACTAACGGAAAATTTATGGAAAATAACGAATAGTAACGGAAACTAACCGAAACCAGCGGAGACTAACTGGAACTAACGGAAACTAACGGAAACTAGCCCGAACTAACGGAAAGTAACGAAAACTAACAGAAACTAGCGGAAACTAACGGGAACTGACGGAAAATAACGGAAACTAACGGAGACTAACGGGAAGTAACGGAAACAAACGGGAAGTAACGGAAACTAGTGGAAAGTAACGGAAAATACCGGAATATAACGGAAAATAACGAAAATTAATGGAAACTAACGGAAACTAACGGAATGTAACGGAAACTAACGGAAAGTAACGGAAAATAGCGAAAACTATCGGAAACCAACGGAAACTAACGGAAACTAACGGAAACTCAGTGTGCCATAGGACACCCCAAATGTGCCACCCAGGATATGCCACCCTCTAACTGTGCCATAGGGCTCCCCAGATGTGCCAACCAGGATGTGCCACCCTCGTATATATATATATATGTGTGTGTGTGTGTGTATGTGTGTGTGTGTGTGTGTGTATCTCCAACATCGCATGACACCTATGGTGGCGTGTTTACGTCCCCGTAACTTAGCGGTTAGAATAAGTACTAGGCTTACAAAGAATAAGTCCTAAGGTCGTTTTGCTCGACTAAAGGTGGTGTTCCAGCATGGCCACAGTCAAATGACTGAAACAATTTAAATCTGAAATATATCTACGTATCGCTGTTATTGCGGCCGCTTGGGAGTCTTATTTATTGAAAATATAAAGTTTTAAGAAACCTAAAGACCGCGATAAGATAAATACAATAATCTAATATTAACCTCAAATCCGATAAAAGTAGAAATATATATCAAATTGACCACAATATTTCAAACTCAACCGCCAACTAATATAGGAAAATTGAAATCGTTGTGTTTTGCTACGGACGAAGAAGCACAGGAAGCTGTACATAAATGGCTACGCAACCAGTCAAAAACCTTCTATGGAATAAACAAGCATGTGGGTCGCTGAAACTAACGGGAAGTAACGGAAACTAACGGAAAGTAACGGCAAGTATCGGAAACTAACGGAAAGTAACGGGAACTAACGGAAAATAACGGCAAGTAACGGAAACTAACGGGAACTAACGGAAAATAACGGAAACTAACGGGAAATAACGCGAAGTAACGGGAACGAACGGAAACTGACGGAACCAAACGGGAAGTAACGGAAATTAACGGAAACGAATGGAAAGTAACGGAAACTAACGAAATCTAACGGAAAGTAGCGGAAATTAACGGAGAGTAACGGAAACTAACGGAAACTAAAGGAAACTAACGGAAACTAACGAAACTAATGGAAGATAACGGGGACTAACGGAAAGTAACGGAAACTAACGGAAAGTAACGGCAAGTAACGAAAACTAACAGAAACTAGCGGAAACAGACGGGAACTAACGGAAACTAACGGAAACGAATGGAAAGTAACGGAAACTAACGGAATCTAACGGAAAGTAGCGTAAACTAACGGGGAGTAACAGAGACTAACGGAAACTAAAGGAAACTAACGGGAAGTAACGGAAACTAACGGAGAGTAACGGGAACTAACGGAAAATAACGGAAGCTAACGGAAACTGACGGCAAGTAACGGAAACTAACGGAAACTAACGGCAACTAACGGAAACTAAGGGAAAGTAACGGAAACTAACGGAAACTGACGGAACCGAATGGAAAATGACGGGAAATAACGGGAAGTAACGAAAAGTAACGGAAACTAACGGAAACTAACGGGATGTAACGGGAAATAACGGAAACTAACGGGAAGTAACGGAAACTAACGGAAACGAATGGAAACTGTCGGAAACTCACGGGAAGTAACGGAATGTAACGAAAACTAACAGAAACTAGCGGAAACTAACGGGAACTAACGGAAACTAACGGAAACTAACGGAAACTAACGGGAAGTAACGGAAACTAACGGAAAGTAACGGGAACTAACGGAAAATAACGGAAAATAACGGAAAATAACGGCAAGTAACAGAAACTAACGGAAACTAACGGAAACTAATCTTTAGCATTAGTCTTGTTATATTTTTCGTCAAAAAGTCAGTCTGAGATCGTAATTTTCTAATAAAATTTTAATATTTTGCCGACCTAAGTTTTTTTTTTCAAGGCAAGGAAGGTTGATGCAGTGGATTAAATTGCTCTGTAGAAAAAACGTGTATACTTTTACTTGTTTCAGTCATTTGACTGTGGCCATGCTGGAGCACCACCTTTAGTCGAGCAAATCGACCTCAGGACATATTCTTTGTAAGCCTAGTACTTATTCTAACCGCTAAGTTACGGGGACGTAAACACGCCACCATCGGTTGTCAAGCGATGTTGGGCACACACACACACACTAACAGGAAGTAACGGAAACTAACGGAAAGTAACGGAAACTAACGGGAAATAACGGCAAGTAACGAAAAATTTAACACGATTAATGCCAAAGATTTAAATCTGAAATATATCTACATATCGATGTTAGTGCGGCCGCTTGGGTGTCTTTCTTGCTGATTGAAAATATAAAGTTTTAAGAAACTTAAAGACTACGATAAGATAAATACAATAATCTAATATTAACCTCAAATCCAATAAAAGTAGAAATCTATATCAAATTGACCACAATATTTCAAACTCAACCGCAAACTAATATAGGAAAATTGAAATCGTTGTTTTGCTACGGACGAAGA
>NW_028315427.1:0-57367 GCF_046866305.1 Octopus bimaculoides
TGGTGTGCGTAAAGGAGGTGACTGTATTTCGACAGCTCCTGTTGTCTTTCTTATAATTTTCACTGTCCTCGTTTTCTCCTCTAGCCATGATCTCTCTATTGTTGGTGTGTGTAAAGGAGGTGACTGGATTCCAACAGCTCCTGTTGTCTTTCTTATAATTTTCACTGTCCTCGTTTTCTCCTCTAGCCATGATCTCTCTATTGTTGGTGTGTGTAAAGGAGGTGACTGGATTCCAACAGCTCCTGTTGTCTTTTTTATAATTTTCACTGTCCTCCTTTTCTCCTCTAGCCATGATCTCTCTATTGTTGGTGTGTGTAAAGGAGGTGACTGGATTCCGACAGCTCCTGTTGTCTTTCTTATAATTTTCACTGTCCTCTTTTTCTCCTCTAGCTATGATCTCTCTATTGTTGGTGTGTGTAAAGGAGGTGACTGGATCCCGACAGCTCATGTTGTCTTTCTTATAATTTTCACTGTCCTCGTTTTCTCCTCTAGCCATGATCTATCTATTGTTGGTGTGTGTAAAGGAGGTGACTGGATGCCGACAGCTCCTGTTGTCTTTCTTATAATTTTCACTGTCCTCGTTGTCTCCTCTAGCCATGATCTATCTATTCTTGGTGTGCGTAAAGGAGGTGACTGGATTCCGACAGCTCCTGTTGTCTTTCTTATAATTTTCACTGTCCTCGTTTTCTCCTCTAGCCATGATTTCTCTACTGTTGGTGTGTGTAAAGGAGGTGACTGGATTCCGACAGCTCCTTTTGTCTTTCTTATAATTTTCACTGTCCTCCTTTTCTCCTCTAGCCATGATCTCTCTATTGTTGGTGTGTGTAAAGGAGGTGACTGGATTCCGACAGCTCCTGTTGTCTTTCTTATAATTTTCACTGTCCTCTTTTTCTCCTCTAGCTATGATCTCTCTATTGTTGGTGTGTGTAAAGGAGGTTACTGGATTCCAACAGCTCCTGTTGTCTTTCTTATAATTTTCACTGTCCTCTTTTTCTCCTCTAGCTATGATCTCTCTATTGTTGGTGTGTGTAAAGGAGGTGACTGGATTCCGACAGCTCCTGTTGTCTTTCTTATAATTTTCACTGTCCTCTTTTTCTCCTCTAGCTATGATCTCTCTATTGTTGGTGTGTGTAAAGGAGGTGACTGGATTCCAACAGCTCCTGTTGTCTTTCTTATAATTTTCACTGTCCTCCTTTTCTCCTCTAGCCATGATCTCTCTATTGTTGGTGTGTGTAAAGGAGGTGAGTGGATTCCGACAGCTCCTGTTGTCTTTCTTATAATTTTCACTGTCCTCCTTTTCTCCTCTAGCTATGATCTCTCTATTGTTGGTGTGTGTAAAGGAGGTGACTGGATTCCGACAGCTCCTGTTGTCTTTCTTATAATTTTCACTGTCCTCGTTGTCTCCTCTAGCCATGATCTCTCTATTGTTGGTGTGTGTAAAGGAGGTGACTGGATCCCGACAGCTCCTGTTGTCTTTCTTATAATTTTCACTGTCCTCGTTTTCTCCTCTAGCCATGATCACTCTATTGTTGGTGTGTGTAAAGGAGGTGACTGGATTCCGACAGCTCCTGTTGTCTTTCTTATAATTTTCACTGTCCTCCTCTTCTCCTCTAGCTATGATCTCTCTATTGTTGGTGTGTGCAAAAGGAGGTGACTGGATTCCGACAGCTCCTGTTGTCTTTCTTATAATTTTCACTGTCCTCGTTTTCTCCTCTAGCCATGATCTCTCTATTGTTGGTGTGCGTAAAGGAGGTGACTGGATGCCGACAGCTCCTGTTGTCTTTCTTATAATTTTCACTGTCCTCGTTGTCTCCTCTAGCCATGATCTCTCTATTGTTGGTGTGTGTAAAGGAGGTGACTGGATCCCGACAGCTCCTGTTGTCTTTCTTATAATTTTCACTGTCCTCGTTGTCTCCTCTAGCCATGATCTCTCTATTGTTGGTGTGCGTAAAGGAGGTGACTGGATCCCGACAGCTCCTGTTGTCTTTCTTATAATTTTCACTGTCCTCGCTGTCTCCTCTAGCCATGATCTCTCTATTGTTGGTGTGCGTAAAGGAGGTGACTGTATTCCGACAGCTCCTGTTGTCTTTCTTATAATTTTCACTGTCCTCGTTTTCTCCTCTAGCCATGATCTCTCTATTGTTGGTGTGTGTAAAGGAGGTGACTGGATCCCGACAGCTCATGTTGTCTTTCTTATAATTTTCACTGTCCTCGTTTTCTCCTCTAGCCATGATCTCTCTATTGTTGGTGTGTGTAAAGGAGGTGACTGGATTCCAACAGCTCCTGTTGTCTTTCTTATAATTTTCACTGTCCTCCTTTTCTCCTCTAGCCATGATCTCTCTATTGTTGGTGTGTGTAAAGGAGGTGACTGGATTCCAACAGCTCCTGTTGTCTTTTTTATAATTTTCACTGTCCTCCTTTTCTCCTCTAGCCATGATCTCTCTATTGTTGGTGTGTGTAAAGGAGGTGACTGGATTCCGACAGCTCCTGTTGTCTTTCTTATAATTTTCACTGTCCTCTTTTTCTCCTCTAGCTATGATCTCTCTATTGTTGGTGTGTGTAAAGGAGGTGACTGGATCCCGACAGCTCATGTTGTCTTTCTTATAATTTTCACTGTCCTCGTTTTCTCCTCTAGCCATGATCTCTCTATTGTTGGTGTGTGTAAAGGAGGTGACTGGATGCCGACAGCTCCTGTTGTCTTTCTTATAATTTTCACTGTCCTCGTTGTCTCCTCTAGCCATGATCTATCTATTCTTGGTGTGCGTAAAGGAGGTGACTGGATTCCGACAGCTCCTGTTGTCTTTCTTATAATTTTCACTGTCCTCGTTTTCTCCTCTAGCCATGATTTCTCTATTGTTGGTGTGTGTAAAGGAGGTGACTGGATTCCGACAGCTCCTTTTGTCTTTCTTATAATTTTCACTGTCCTCCTTTTCTCCTCTAGCCATGATCTCTCTATTGTTGGTGTGTGTAAAGGAGGTGACTGGATTCCAACAGCTCCTGTTGTCTTTTTTATAATTTTCACTGTCCTCCTTTTTCTCCTCTAGCCATGATCTCTCTATTGTTGGTGTGTGTAAAGGAGGTGACTGGATTCCGTCAGCTCCTGTTGTCTTTCTTATAATTTTCACTGTCCTCTTTTTCTCCTCTAGCTATGATCTCTCTATTGTTGGTGTGTGTAAAGGAGGTGACTGGATTCCGACAGCTCCTGTTGTCTTTCTTATAATTTTCACTGTCCTCTTTTTCTCCTCTAGCTATGATCTCTCTATTGTTGGTGTGTGTAAAGGAGGTGACTGGATTCCGACAGCTCCTGTTGTCTTTCTTATAATTTTCACTGTCCTCTTTTTCTCCTCTAGCTATGATCTCTCTATTGTTGGTGTGTGTAAAGTAGGTGACTGGTTTCCGACAGCTCCTGTTGTGTTTCTTATAATTTTCACTGTCCTCCTTTTCTCCTCTAGCCATGATCTCTCTATTCTTGGTGTGCGTAAAGGAGGTGACTGGATTCCAACAGCTCCTGTTGTCTTTCTTATAATTTTCACTGTCCTCGTTTTCTCCTCTAGCCATGATCACTCTATTGTTGGTGTGTGTAAAGGAGGTGACTGGATTCCGACAGCTCCTGTTGTCTTTCTTATAATTTTCACTGTCCTCGTTGTCTCCTCTAGCCATGATCTCTCTATTGTTGGTGTGTGTAAAGGAGGTGACTGGATTCCAACAGCTCCTGTTGTCTTTCTTATAATTTTCACTGTCCTCTTTTTCTCCTCTAGCTATGATCTCTCTATTGTTGGTGTGTGTAAAGGAGGTGACTGGATTCCGACAGCTCCTGTTGTGTTTCTTATAATTTTCACTGTCCTCCTTCTCCCCTCTAGCCATGATCTCTCTATTGTTGGTGTGTGTAAAGGAGGTGACTGGATTCCGACAGCTCCTGTTGTGTTTCTTATAATTTTCACTGTCCTCCTTCTCCCCTCTAGCCATGATCTCTCTATTGTTGGTGTGTGTAAAGGAGGTGACTGGATCCCGACAGCTCCTGTTGTCTTTCTTATAATTTTCACTGTCCTCGTTTTCTCCTCTAGCCATGATCTCTCTATTGTTGGTGTGTGTAAAGGAGGTGACTGGATTCCACAGCTCCTGTTGTCTTTCTTATAATTTTCACTGTCCTCTTTTTCTCCTCTTGCCATGATCTCTCTATTGTTGGTGTGTGTAAAGGGGGTGACTGGATTCCGACAGCTCCTGTTGTGTTTCTTATAATTTTCACTGTCCTCCTTCTCCCCTCTAGCCATGATCTCTCTATTGTTGGTGTGTGTAAAGGAGGTGACTGGATCCCGACAGCTCCTGTTGTCTTTCTTATAATTTTCACTGTCCTCGTTTTCTCCTCTAGCCATGATCTCTCTATTGTTGGTGTGTGTAAAGGAGGTGACTGGATTCCACAGCTCCTGTTGTCTTTCTTATAATTTTCACTGTCCTCTTTTTCTCCTCTTGCCATGATCTCTCTATTGTTGGTGTGTGTAAAGGGGGTGACTGGATTCCGACAGCTCCTGTTGTGTTTCTTATAATTTTCACTGTCCTCCTTCTCCCCTCTAGCCATGATCTCTCTATTGTTGGTGTGTGTAAAGGAGGTGACTGGATCCCGACAGCTCCTGTTGTCTTTCTTATAATTTTCACTGTCCTCGTTTTCTCCTCTAGCCATGATCTCTCTATTGTTGGTGTGTGTAAAGGAGGTGACTGGATTCCGACAGCTCCTGTTGTCTTTCTTATAATTTTCACTGTCCTCGTTTTCTCCTCTAGCCATGATCTCTCTATTGTTGGTGTGTGTAAAGGAGGTGACTGGATCCCGACAGCTCATGTTGTCTTTCTTATAATTTTCACTGTCCTCGTTTTCTCCTCTAGCCATGATCTCTCTATTGTTGGTGTGTGTAAAGGAGGTGACTGGATGCCGACAGCTCCTGTTGTCTTTCTTATAATTTTCACTGTCCTCGTTGTCTCCTCTAGCCATGATCTATCTATTCTTGGTGTGCGTAAAGGAGGTGACTGAATTCCGACAGCTCCTGTTGTCTTTCTTATAATTTTCACTGTCCTCGTTTTCTCCTCTAGCCATGATTTCTCTATTGTTGGTGTGTGTAAAGGAGGTGACTGGATTCCAACAGCTCCTGTTGTCTTTTTTATAATTTTCACTGTCCTCCTTTTCTCCTCTAGCCATGATCTCTCTATTGTTGGTGTGTGTAAAGGAGGTGACTGGATTCCAACAGCTCCTGTTGTCTTTCTTATAATTTTCACTGTCCTCCTTTTCTCCTCTAGCCATGATCTCTCTATTGTTGGTGTGTGTAAAGGAGGTGAGTGGATTCCAACAGCTCCTGTTGTCTTTCTTATACTTTTCACTGTCCTCCTTTTCTCCTCTAGCTATGATCTCTCTATTGTTGGTGTGTGTAAAGGAGGTGACTGGATTCCGACAGCTCCTGTTGTCTTTCTTATAATTTTCACTGTCCTCGTTGTCTCCTCTAGCCATGATCTCTCTATTGTTGGTGTGTGTAAAGGAGGTGACTGGATCCCGACAGCTCCTGTTGTCTTTCTTATAATTTTCACTGTCCTCGTTTTCTCCTCTAGCCATGATCACTCTATTGTTGGTGTGTGTAAAGGAGGTGACTGGATTCCGACAGCTCCTGTTGTCTTTCTTATAATTTTCACTGTCCTCCTCTTCTCCTCTAGCTATGATCTCTCTATTGTTGGTGTGTGCAAAGGAGGTGACTGGATTCCGACAGCTCCTGTTGTCTTTCTTATAATTTTCACTGTCCTCGTTGTCTCCTCTAGCCATGATCTCTCTATTGTTGGTGTGCGTAAAGGAGGTGACTGGATCCCGACAGCTCCTGTTGTCTTTCTTATAATTTTCACTGTCCTCGCTGTCTCTTCTAGCCATGATCTCTCTATTGTTGGTGTGTGTAAAGGAGGTGACTGGATCCCGACAGCTCCTGTTGTCTTTCTTATAATTTTCACTGTCCTCGTTGTCTCCTCTAGCCATGATCTCTCTATTGTTGGTGTGCGTAAAGGAGGTGACTGGATCCCGACAGCTCCTGTTGTCTTTCTTATTATTTTCACTGTCCTCGCTGTCTCTTCTAGCCATGATCTCTCTATTGTTGGTGTGCGTAAAGGAGGTGACTGTATTCCGACAGCTCCTGTTGTCTTTCTTATAATTTTCACTGTCCTCGTTTTCTCCTCTAGCCATGATCTCTCTATTGTTGGTGTGTGTAAAGGAGGTGACTGGATCCCGACAGCTCATGTTGTCTTTCTTATAATTTTCACTGTCCTCGTTTTCTCCTCTAGCCATGATCTCTCTATTGTTGGTGTGTGTAAAGGAGGTGACTGGATTCCAACAGCTCCTGTTGTCTTTCTTATAATTTTCACTGTCCTCCTTTTCTCCTCTAGCCATGATCTCTCTATTGTTGGTGTGTGTAAAGGAGGTGACTGGATTCCAACAGCTCCTGTTGTCTTTTTTATAATTTTCACTGTCCTCCTTTTCTCCTCTAGCCATGATCTCTCTATTGTTGGTGTGTGTAAAGGAGGTGACTGGATTCCGACAGCTCCTGTTGTCTTTCTTATAATTTTCACTGTCCTCTTTTTCTCCTCTAGCTATGATCTCTCTATTGTTGGTGTGTGTAAAGGAGGTGACTGGATCCCGACAGCTCATGTTGTCTTTCTTATAATTTTCACTGTCCTCGTTTTCTCCTCTAGCCATGATCTCTCTATTGTTGGTGTGTGTAAAGGAGGTGACTGGATGCCGACAGCTCCTGTTGTCTTTCTTATAATTTTCACTGTCCTCGTTGTCTCCTCTAGCCATGATCTATCTATTCTTGGTGTGCGTAAAGGAGGTGACTGGATTCCGACAGCTCCTGTTGTCTTTCTTATAATTTTCACTGTCCTCGTTTTCTCCTCTAGCCATGATTTCTCTATTGTTGGTGTGTGTAAAGGAGGTGACTGGATTCCGACAGCTCCTGTTGTCTTTCTTATAATTTTCACTGTCCTCTTTTTCTCCTCTAGCTATGATCTCTCTATTGTTGGTGTGTGTAAAGGAGGTGACTGGATTCCGACAGCTCCTGTTGTCTTTCTTATAATTTTCACTGTCCTCTTTTTCTCCTCTAGCTATGATCTCTCTATTGTTGGTGTGTGTAAAGTAGGTGACTGGTTTCCGACAGCTCCTGTTGTGTTTCTTATAATTTTCACTGTCCTCCTTTTCTCCTCTAGCCATGATCTCTCTATTCTTGGTGTGCGTAAAGGAGGTGACTGGATTCCAACAGCTCTTGTTGTCTTTCTTATAATTTTCACTGTCCTCGTTTTCTCCTCTAGCCATGATCACTCTATTGTTGGTGTGTGTAAAGGAGGTGACTGGATTCCGACAGCTCCTGTTGTCTTTCTTATAATTTTCACTGTCCTCTTTTTCTCCTCTAGCTATGATCTCTCTATTGTTGGTGTGTGTAAAGGAGGTGACTGGATTCCGACAGCTCCTGTTGTGTTTCTTATAATTTTCACTGTCCTCCTTCTCCCCTCTAGCCATGATCTCTCTATTGTTGGTGTGTGTATAGGAGGTGACTGGATTCCGACAGCTCCTGTTGTGTTTCTTATAATTTTCACTGTCCTCCTTCTCCCCTCTAGCCATGATCTCTCTATTGTTGGTGTGTGTAAAGGAGGTGACTGGATCCCGACAGCTCCTGTTGTCTTTCTTATAATTTTCACTGTCCTCGTTTTCTCCTCTAGCCATGATCTCTCTATTGTTGGTGTGTGTAAAGGAGGTGACTGGATTCCACAGCTCCTGTTGTCTTTCTTATAATTTTCACTGTCCTCTTTTTCTCCTCTTGCCATGATCTCTCTATTGTTGGTGTGTGTAAAGGGGGTGACTGGATTCCGACAGCTCCTGTTGTGTTTCTTATAATTTTCACTGTCCTCCTTCTCCCCTCTAGCCATGATCTCTCTATTGTTGGTGTGTGTAAAGGAGGTGACTGGATCCCGACAGCTCCTGTTGTCTTTCTTATAATTTTCACTGTCCTCGTTTTCTCCTCTAGCCATGATCTCTCTATTGTTGGTGTGTGTAAAGGAGGTGACTGGATTCCACAGCTCCTGTTGTATTTCTTATAATTTTCACTGTCCTCTTTTTCTCCTCTTGCCATGATCTCTCTATTGTTGGTGTGTGTAAAGGGGGTGACTGGATTCCGACAGCTCCTGTTGTGTTTCTTATAATTTTCACTGTCCTCCTTCTCCCCTCTAGCCATGATCTCTCTATTGTTGGTGTGTGTAAAGGAGGTGACTGGATCCCGACAGCTCCTGTTGTCTTTCTTATAATTTTCACTGTCCTCGTTTTCTCCTCTAGCCATGATCTCTCTATTGTTGGTGTGTGTAAAGGAGGTGACTGGATTCCACAGCTCCTGTTGTCTTTCTTATAATTTTCACTGTCCTCTTTTTCTCCTCTTGCCATGATCTCTCTATTGTTGGTGTGTGTAAAGGGGGTGACTGGATTCCGACAGCTCATGTTGTCTTTCTTATAATTTTCACTGTCCTCGTTGTCTCCTCTAGCCATGATCTCTCTATTGTTGGTGTGTGTAAAGGGGGTGACTGGATTCCGACAGCTCCTGTTGTCTTTCTTATAATTTTCACTGTCCTCGTTGTCTCCTCTAGCCATGATCTCTCTATTGTTGGTGTGTGTAAAGGAGGTGACTGGATTCCGACAGCTCCTGTTGTCTTTCTTATAATTTTCACTGTCCTCCTCCTCTCCTCTAGCCATGATCTCTCTATTGTTGGTGTGTGCAAAGGAGGTGACTGGATTCCGACAGCTCCTGTTGTCTTTCTTATAATTTTCACTGTCCTCGTTTTCTCCTCTAGCCATGATCTCTCTATTGTTGGTGTGCGTAAAGGAGGTGACTGGATCCCGACAGCTCCTGTTGTCTTTCTTATAATTTTCACTGTCCTCGTTGTCTCCTCTAGCCATGATCTCTCTATTGTTGGTGTGTGTAAAGGAGGTGACTGGATCCCGACAGCTCCTGTTGTCTTTCTTATAATTTTCACTGTCCTCGTTGTCTCCTCTAGCCATGGTCTCTCTATTGTTGGTGTGCGTAAAGGAGGTGACTGGATCCCGACAGCTCCTGTTGTCTTTCTTATAATTTTCACTGTCCTCGCTGTCTCTTCTAGCCATGATCTCTCTATTGTTGGTGTGCGTAAAGGAGGTGACTGTATTCCGACAGCTCCTGTTGTCTTTCTTATAATTTTCACTGTCCTCGTTTTCTCCTCTAGCCATGATCTCTCTATTGTTGGTGTGTGTAAAGGAGGTGACTGGATCCCGACAGCTCATGTTGTCTTTCTTATAATTTTCACTGTCCTCGTTTTCTCCTCTAGCCATGATCTCTCTATTGTTGGTGTGTGTAAAGGAGGTGACTGGATTCCAACAGCTCCTGTTGTCTTTCTTATAATTTTCACTGTCCTCCTTTTCTCCTCTAGCCATGATCTCTCTATTGTTGGTGTGTGTAAAGGAGGTGACTGGATTCCAACAGCTCCTGTTGTCTTTTTTATAATTTTCACTGTCCTCCTTTTCTCCTCTAGCCATGATCTCTCTATTGTTGGTGTGTGTAAAGGAGGTGACTGGATTCCGACAGCTCCTGTTGTCTTTCTTATAATTTTCACTGTCCTCTTTTTCTCCTCTAGCTATGATCTCTCTATTGTTGGTGTGTGTAAAGGAGGTGACTGGATCCCGACAGCTCATGTTGTCTTTCTTATAATTTTCACTGTCCTCGTTTTCTCCTCTAGCCATGATCTCTCTATTGTTGGTGTGTGTAAAGGAGGTGACTGGATGCCGACAGCTCCTGTTGTCTTTCTTATAATTTTCACTGTCCTCGTTGTCTCCTCTAGCCATGATCTATCTATTCTTGGTGTGCGTAAAGGAGGTGACTGGATTCCGACAGCTCCTGTTGTCTTTCTTATAATTTTCACTGTCCTCGTTTTCTCCTCTAGCCATGATTTCTCTATTGTTGGTGTGTGTAAAGGAGGTGACTGGATTCCGACAGCTCCTGTTGTCTTTCTTATAATTTTCACTGTCCTCTTTTTCTCCTCTAGCTATGATCTCTCTATTGTTGGTGTGTGTAAAGGAGGTGACTGGATTCCGACAGCTCCTGTTGTCTTTCTTATAATTTTCACTGTCCTCTTTTTCTCCTCTAGCTATGATCTCTCTATTGTTGGTGTGTGTAAAGTAGGTGACTGGTTTCCGACAGCTCCTGTTGTGTTTCTTATAATTTTCACTGTCCTCCTTTTCTCCTCTAGCCATGATCTCTCTATTCTTGGTGTGCGTAAAGGAGGTGACTGGATTCCAACAGCTCTTGTTGTCTTTCTTATAATTTTCACTGTCCTCGTTTTCTCCTCTAGCCATGATCACTCTATTGTTGGTGTGTGTAAAGGAGGTGACTGGATTCCGACAGCTCCTGTTGTCTTTCTTATAATTTTCACTGTCCTCGTTGTCTCCTCTAGCCATGATCTCTCTATTGTTGGTGTGTGTAAAGGAGGTGACTGGATTCCAACAGCTCCTGTTGTCTTTCTTATAATTTTCACTGTCCTCTTTTTCTCCTCTAGCTATGATCTCTCTATTGTTGGTGTGTGTAAAGGAGGTGACTGGATTCCGACAGCTCCTGTTGTGTTTCTTATAATTTTCACTGTCCTCCTTCTCCCCTCTAGCCATGATCTCTCTATTGTTGGTGTGTGTATAGGAGGTGACTGGATTCCGACAGCTCCTGTTGTGTTTCTTATAATTTTCACTGTCCTCCTTCTCCCCTCTAGCCATGATCTCTCTATTGTTGGTGTGTGTAAAGGAGGTGACTGGATCCCGACAGCTCCTGTTGTCTTTCTTATAATTTTCACTGTCCTCGTTTTCTCCTCTAGCCATGATCTCTCTATTGTTGGTGTGTGTAAAGGAGGTGACTGGATTCCACAGCTCCTGTTGTCTTTCTTATAATTTTCACTGTCCTCTTTTTCTCCTCTTGCCATGATCTCTCTATTGTTGGTGTGTGTAAAGGGGGTGACTGGATTCCGACAGCTCCTGTTGTGTTTCTTATAATTTTCACTGTCCTCCTTCTCCCCTCTAGCCATGATCTCTCTATTGTTGGTGTGTGTAAAGGAGGTGACTGGATCCCGACAGCTCCTGTTGTCTTTCTTATAATTTTCACTGTCCTCGTTTTCTCCTCTAGCCATGATCTCTCTATTGTTGGTGTGTGTAAAGGAGGTGACTGGATTCCACAGCTCCTGTTGTATTTCTTATAATTTTCACTGTCCTCTTTTTCTCCTCTTGCCATGATCTCTCTATTGTTGGTGTGTGTAAAGGGGGTGACTGGATTCCGACAGCTCCTGTTGTGTTTCTTATAATTTTCACTGTCCTCCTTCTCCCCTCTAGCCATGATCTCTCTATTGTTGGTGTGTGTAAAGGAGGTGACTGGATCCCGACAGCTCCTGTTGTCTTTCTTATAATTTTCACTGTCCTCGTTTTCTCCTCTAGCCATGATCTCTCTATTGTTGGTGTGTGTAAAGGAGGTGACTGGATTCCACAGCTCCTGTTGTCTTTCTTATAATTTTCACTGTCCTCTTTTTCTCCTCTTGCCATGATCTCTCTATTGTTGGTGTGTGTAAAGGGGGTGACTGGATTCCGACAGCTCATGTTGTCTTTCTTATAATTTTCACTGTCCTCGTTGTCTCCTCTAGCCATGATCTCTCTATTGTTGGTGTGTGTAAAGGGGGTGACTGGATTCCGACAGCTCCTGTTGTCTTTCTTATAATTTTCACTGTCCTCGTTGTCTCCTCTAGCCATGATCTCTCTATTGTTGGTGTGTGTAAAGGAGGTGACTGGATTCCGACAGCTCCTGTTGTCTTTCTTATAATTTTCACTGTCCTCCTCCTCTCCTCTAGCCATGATCTCTCTATTGTTGGTGTGTGTAAAGGAGGTGACTGGATTCCGACAGCTCCTGTTGTCTTTCTTATAATTTTCACTGTCCTCGTTTTCTCCTCTAGCCATGATCTCTCTATTGTTGGTGTGCGTAAAGGAGGTGACTAAATTCCAACAGCTCCTGTTGTCTTTCTTATAATTTTCACTGTCCTCGTTTTCTCCTCTAGCCATGATCTCTTTATTGTTGGTGTGTGTAAAGGAGGTGACTGGATTCCGACAGCTCCTGTTGTCTTTCTTATAATTTTCACTGTCCTCGTTGTCTCCTCTAGCCATGATCTCTCTATTGTTGGTGTGTGTAAAGGAGGTGACTGGATCCCGACAGCTCCTGTTGTCTTTCTTATAATTTTCACTGTCCTCGTTTTCTCCTCTAGCCATGATCACTCTATTGTTGGTGTGTGTAAAGGAGGTGACTGGATTCCGACAGCTCCTGTTGTCTTTCTTATAATTTTCACTGTCCTCGTTGTCTCCTCTAGCCATGATCTCTCTATTGTTGGTGTGTGTAAAGGAGGTGACTGGATTCCGACAGCTCCTGTTGTCTTTCTTATAATTTTCACTGTCCTCCTCCTCTCCTCTAGCCATGATCTCTCTATTGTTGGTGTGTGTAAAGGGGGTGACTGGATCCCGACAGCTCCTGTTGTCTTTCTTATAATTTTCACTGTCCTCGTTTTCTCCTCTAGCCATGATCTCTCTATTGTTGGTGTGTGTAAAGGAGGTGACTGGATTCCACAGCTCCTGTTGTATTTCTTATAATTTTCACTGTCCTCTTTTTCTCCTCTTGCCATGATCTCTCTATTGTTGGTGTGTGTAAAGGGGGTGACTGGATTCCGACAGCTCCTGTTGTCTTTCTTATAATTTTCACTGTCCTCGTTGTCTCCTCTAGCCATGATCTCTCTATTGTTGTTGTGTGTAAAGGAGGTGACTGGATTCCGACAGCTCCTGTTGTCTTTCTTATAATTTTCACTGTCCTCCTCCTCTCCTCTAGCCATGATCTCTCTATTGTTGGTGTGTGTAAAGGAGGTGACTGGATTCCGACAGCTCCTGTTGTCTTTCTTATAATTTTCACTGTCCTCCTTTACTCCTCTAGCCATGATCTCTCTATTGTTGGTGTGTGTAAAGGAGGTGATTGGATTCCGACAGCTCCTGTTGTCTTTCTTATAATTTTCACTGTCCTCCTCCTCTCCTCTAGCCATGATCTCTCTATTGTTGGTGTGCGTAAAGGAGGTGACTGGATTCCAACAGCTCCTGTTGTCTTTCTTATAATTTTCACTGTCCTCCTCCTCTCCTCTAGCCATGATCTCTCTATTGTTGGTGTGTGTAAAGGAGGTGACTGGATCCCGACAGCTCCTGTTGTCTTTCTTATAATTTTCACTGTCCTCGTTTTCTCCTCTAGCCATGATCACTCTATTGTTGGTGTGTGTAAAGGAGGTGACTGGATTCCGACAGCTCCTGTTGTCTTTCTTATAATTTTCACTGTCCTCGTTGTCTCCTCTAGCCATGATCTCTCTATTGTTGGTGTGTGTAAAGGAGGTGACTGGATTCCGACAGCTCCTGTTGTCTTTCTTATAATTTTCACTGTCTTCCTTGTCTCCTCTAGCCATGATCTCTCTATTGTTGGTGTGTGTAAAGGATGTGACTGGATTCCGACAGCTCCTGTTGTCTTTCTTATAATTTTCACTGTCCTCGTTTTCTCCTCTAGCCATGATCTCTCTATTGTTGGTGTGCGTAAAGGAGGTGACTGGATCCCGACAGCTCCTGTTGTCTTTCTTATAATTTTCACTGTCCTCGTTGTCTCCTCTAGCCATGATCTCTCTATTGTTGGTGTGTGTAAAGGAGGTGACTGGATCCCGACAGCTCCTGTTGTCTTTCTTATAATTTTCACTGTCCTCGTTGTCTCCTCTAGCCATGATCTCTCTATTGTTGGTGTGCGTAAAGGAGGTGACTGGATCCCGACAGCTCCTGTTGTCTTTCTTATAATTTTCACTGTCCTCGTTTTCTCCTCTAGCCATGATCTCTCTATTGTTGGTGTGTGTAATGGAGGTGACTGGATTCCGACAGCTCCTGTTGTCTTTCTTATAATTTTCACTGTCCTCGTTGTCTCCTCTAGCCATGATCTCTCTATTGTTGGTGTGCGTAAAGGAGGTGACTGGATTCCGACAGCTCCTGTTGTCTTTCTTATAATTTTCACTGTCCTCGTTTTCTCCTCTAGCCATGATCTCTCTATTGTTGGTGTGTGTAAAGGAGGTGACTGGATCCCGACAGCTCATGTTGTCTTTCTTATAATTTTCACTGTCCTCGTTTTCTCCTCTAGCCATGATCTCTCTATTGTTGGTGTGTGTAAAGGGGGTGACTGGATTCCGACAGCTCCTGTTGTCTTTCTTATAATTTTCACTGTCCTCTTTTTCTCCTCTTGCCATGATCTCTCTATTGTTGGTGTGTGTAAAGGGGGTGACTGGATTCCGACAGCTCATGTTGTCTTTCTTATAATTTTCACTGTCCTCGTTGTCTCCTCTAGCCACGATCTCTCTATTGTTGGTGTGTGTAAAGGGGGTGACTGGATTCCGACAGCTCCTGTTGTCTTTCTTATAATTTTCACTGTCCTCGTTGTCTCCTCTAGCCATGATCTCTCTATTGTTGGTGTGTGTAAAGGAGGTGACTGGATTCCGACAGCTCCTGTTGTCTTTCTTATAATTTTCACTGTCCTCCTCCTCTCCTCTAGCCATGATCTCTCTATTGTTGGTGTGTGTAAAGGAGGTGACTGGATTCCGACAGCTCCTGTTGTCTTTCTTATAATTTTCACTGTCCTCCTTTACTCCTCTAGCCATGATCTCTCTATTGTTGGTGTGTGTAAAGGAGGTGATTGGATTCCGACAGCTCCTGTTGTCTTTCTTATAATTTTCACTGTCCTCCTCCTCTCCTCTAGCCATGATCTCTCTATTGTTGGTGTGCGTAAAGGAGGTGACTGGATTCCAACAGCTCCTGTTGTCTTTCTTATAATTTTCACTGTCCTCCTCCTCTCCTCTAGCCATGATCTCTCTATTGTTGGTGTGTGTAAAGGAGGTGACTGGATTCCGACAGCTCCTGTTGTCTTTCTTATAATTTTCACTGTCCTCGTTTTCTCCTCTAGCCATGATCTCTCTATTGTTGGTATGCGTAAAGGAGGTGACTAAATTCCAACAGCTCCTGTTGTCTTTCTTATAATTTTCACTGTCCTCGTTTTCTCCTCTAGCCATGATCTCTTTATTGTTGGTGTGTGTAAAGGAGGTGATTGGATTCCGACAGCTCCTGTTGTCTTTCTTATAATTTTCACTGTCCTCCTCCTCTCCTCTAGCCATGATCTCTCTATTGTTGGTGTGTGTAAAGGAGGTGATTGGATTCCGACAGCTCCTGTTGTCTTTCTTATAATTTTCACTGTCCTCCTCCTCTCCTCTAGCCATGATCTCTCTATTGTTGGTGTGCGTAAAGGAGGTGACTGGATTCCAACAGCTCCTGTTGTCTTTCTTATAATTTTCACTGTCCTCCTCCTCTCCTCTAGCCATGATCTCTCTATTGTTGGTGTGTGTAAAGGAGGTGACTGGATCCCGACAGCTCCTGTTGTCTTTCTTATAATTTTCACTGTCCTCGTTTTCTCCTCTAGCCATGATCACTCTATTGTTGGTGTGTGTAATGGAGGTGACTGGATTCCGACAGCTCCTGTTGTCTTTCTTATAATTTTCACTGTCCTCGTTGTCTCCTCTAGCCATGATCTCTCTATTGTTGGTGTGTGTAAAGGAGGTGACTGGATTCCGACAGCTCCTGTTGTCTTTCTTATAATTTTCACTGTCTTCCTTGTCTCCTCTAGCCATGATCTCTCTATTGTTGGTGTGTGTAAAGGATGTGACTGGATTCCGACAGCTCCTGTTGTCTTTCTTATAATTTTCACTGTCCTCCTTTTCTCCTCTAGCCATGATCTCTCTATTGTTGGTGTGCGTAAAGGAGGTGACTGGATCCCGACAGCTCCTGTTGTCTTTCTTATAATTTTCACTGTCCTCGTTGTCTCCTCTAGCCATGATCTCTCTATTGTTGGTGTGTGTAAAGGAGGTGACTGGATCCCGACAGCTCCTGTTGTCTTTCTTATAATTTTCACTGTCCTCGTTGTCTCCTCTAGCCATGATCTCTCTATTGTTGGTGTGCGTAAAGGAGGTGACTGGATCCCGACAGCTCCTGTTGTCTTTCTTATAATTTTCACTGTCCTCGTTTTCTCCTCTAGCCATGATCTCTCTATTGTTGGTGTGTGTAATGGAGGTGACTGGATTCCGACAGCTCCTGTTGTCTTTCTTATAATTTTCACTGTCCTCGTTGTCTCCTCTAGCCATGATCTCTCTATTGTTGGTGTGCGTAAAGGAGGTGACTGGATTCCGACAGCTCCTGTTGTCTTTCTTATAATTTTCACTGTCCTCGTTTTCTCCTCTAGCCATGATCTCTCTATTGTTGGTGTGTGTAAAGGAGGTGACTGGATCCCGACAGCTCATGTTGTCTTTCTTATAATTTTCACTGTCCTCGTTTTCTCCTCTAGCCATGATCTCTCTATTGTTGGTGTGTGTAAAGGGGGTGACTGGATTCCGACAGCTCCTGTTGTCTTTCTTATAATTTTCACTGTCCTCTTTTTCTCCTCTTGCCATGATCTCTCTATTGTTGGTGTGTGTAAAGGGGGTGACTGGATTCCGACAGCTCATGTTGTCTTTCTTATAATTTTCACTGTCCTCGTTGTCTCCTCTAGCCACGATCTCTCTATTGTTGGTGTGTGTAAAGGGGGTGACTGGATTCCGACAGCTCCTGTTGTCTTTCTTATAATTTTCACTGTCCTCGTTGTCTCCTCTAGCCATGATCTCTCTATTGTTGGTGTGTGTAAAGGAGGTGACTGGATTCCGACAGCTCCTGTTGTCTTTCTTATAATTTTCACTGTCCTCCTCCTCTCCTCTAGCCATGATCTCTCTATTGTTGGTGTGTGTAAAGGAGGTGACTGGATTCCGACAGCTCCTGTTGTCTTTCTTATAATTTTCACTGTCCTCCTTTACTCCTCTAGCCATGATCTCTCTATTGTTGGTGTGTGTAAAGGAGGTGATTGGATTCCGACAGCTCCTGTTGTCTTTCTTATAATTTTCACTGTCCTCCTCCTCTCCTCTAGCCATGATCTCTCTATTGTTGGTGTGCGTAAAGGAGGTGACTGGATTCCAACAGCTCCTGTTGTCTTTCTTATAATTTTCACTGTCCTCCTCCTCTCCTCTAGCCATGATCTCTCTATTGTTGGTGTGTGTAAAGGAGGTGACTGGATTCCGACAGCTCCTGTTGTCTTTCTTATAATTTTCACTGTCCTCGTTTTCTCCTCTAGCCATGATCTCTCTATTGTTGGTATGCGTAAAGGAGGTGACTAAATTCCAACAGCTCCTGTTGTCTTTCTTATAATTTTCACTGTCCTCGTTTTCTCCTCTAGCCATGATCTCTTTATTGTTGGTGTGTGTAAAGGAGGTGATTGGATTCCGACAGCTCCTGTTGTCTTTCTTATAATTTTCACTGTCCTCCTCCTCTCCTCTAGCCATGATCTCTCTATTGTTGGTGTGTGTAAAGGAGGTGATTGGATTCCGACAGCTCCTGTTGTCTTTCTTATAATTTTCACTGTCCTCCTCCTCTCCTCTAGCCATGATCTCTCTATTGTTGGTGTGCGTAAAGGAGGTGACTGGATTCCAACAGCTCCTGTTGTCTTTCTTATAATTTTCACTGTCCTCCTCCTCTCCTCTAGCCATGATCTCTCTATTGTTGGTGTGTGTAAAGGAGGTGACTGGATCCCGACAGCTCCTGTTGTCTTTCTTATAATTTTCACTGTCCTCGTTTTCTCCTCTAGCCATGATCACTCTATTGTTGGTGTGTGTAAAGGAGGTGACTGGATTCCGACAGCTCCTGTTGTCTTTCTTATAATTTTCACTGTCCTCGTTGTCTCCTCTAGCCATGATCTCTCTATTGTTGGTGTGTGTAAAGGAGGTGACTGGATTCCGACAGCTCCTGTTGTCTTTCTTATAATTTTCACTGTCTTCCTTGTCTCCTCTAGCCATGATCTCTCTATTGTTGGTGTGTGTAAAGGATGTGACTGGATTCCGACAGCTCCTGTTGTCTTTCTTATAATTTTCACTGTCCTCCTTTTCTCCTCTAGCCATGATCTCTCTATTGTTGGTGTGCGTAAAGGAGGTGACTGGATCCCGACAGCTCCTGTTGTCTTTCTTATAATTTTCACTGTCCTCGTTGTCTCCTCTAGCCATGATCTCTCTATTGTTGGTGTGTGTAAAGGAGGTGACTGGATCCCGACAGCTCCTGTTGTCTTTCTTATAATTTTCACTGTCCTCGTTGTCTCCTCTAGCCATGATCTCTCTATTGTTGGTGTGCGTAAAGGAGGTGACTGGATCCCGACAGCTCCTGTTGTCTTTCTTATAATTTTCACTGTCCTCGTTTTCTCCTCTAGCCATGATCTCTCTATTGTTGGTGTGTGTAATGGAGGTGACTGGATTCCGACAGCTCCTGTTGTCTTTCTTATAATTTTCACTGTCCTCGTTGTCTCCTCTAGCCATGATCTCTCTATTGTTGGTGTGCGTAAAGGAGGTGACTGGATTCCGACAGCTCCTGTTGTCTTTCTTATAATTTTCACTGTCCTCGTTTTCTCCTCTAGCCATGATCTCTCTATTGTTGGTGTGTGTAAAGGAGGTGACTGGATCCCGACAGCTCATGTTGTCTTTCTTATAATTTTCACTGTCCTCGTTTTCTCCTCTAGCCATGATCTCTCTATTGTTGGTGTGTGTAAAGGGGGTGACTGGATTCCGACAGCTCCTGTTGTCTTTCTTATAATTTTCACTGTCCTCTTTTTCTCCTCTTGCCATGATCTCTCTATTGTTGGTGTGTGTAAAGGGGGTGACTGGATTCCGACAGCTCATGTTGTCTTTCTTATAATTTTCACTGTCCTCGTTGTCTCCTCTAGCCACGATCTCTCTATTGTTGGTGTGTGTAAAGGGGGTGACTGGATTCCGACAGCTCCTGTTGTCTTTCTTATAATTTTCACTGTCCTCGTTGTCTCCTCTAGCCATGATCTCTCTATTGTTGGTGTGTGTAAAGGAGGTGACTGGATTCCGACAGCTCCTGTTGTCTTTCTTATAATTTTCACTGTCCTCCTCCTCTCCTCTAGCCATGATCTCTCTATTGTTGGTGTGTGTAAAGGAGGTGACTGGATTCCGACAGCTCCTGTTGTCTTTCTTATAATTTTCACTGTCCTCCTTTACTCCTCTAGCCATGATCTCTCTATTGTTGGTGTGTGTAAAGGAGGTGATTGGATTCCGACAGCTCCTGTTGTCTTTCTTATAATTTTCACTGTCCTCCTCCTCTCCTCTAGCCATGATCTCTCTATTGTTGGTGTGCGTAAAGGAGGTGACTGGATTCCAACAGCTCCTGTTGTCTTTCTTATAATTTTCACTGTCCTCCTCCTCTCCTCTAGCCATGATCTCTCTATTGTTGGTGTGTGTAAAGGAGGTGACTGGATTCCGACAGCTCCTGTTGTCTTTCTTATAATTTTCACTGTCCTCGTTTTCTCCTCTAGCCATGATCTCTCTATTGTTGGTATGCGTAAAGGAGGTGACTAAATTCCAACAGCTCCTGTTGTCTTTCTTATAATTTTCACTGTCCTCGTTTTCTCCTCTAGCCATGATCTCTTTATTGTTGGTGTGTGTAAAGGAGGTGATTGGATTCCGACAGCTCCTGTTGTCTTTCTTATAATTTTCACTGTCCTCCTCCTCTCCTCTAGCCATGATCTCTCTATTGTTGGTGTGCGTAAAGGAGGTGATTGGATTCCAACAGCTCCTGTTGTCTTTCTTATAATTTTCACTGTCCTCCTCCTCTCCTCTAGCCATGATCTCTCTATTGTTGGTGTGTGTAAAGGAGGTGACTGGATTCCGACAGCTCCTGTTGTCTTTCTTATAATTTTCACTGTCCTCGTTTTCTCCTCTAGCCATGATCTCTCTATTGTTGGTATGCGTAAAGGAGGTGACTAAATTCCAACAGCTCCTGTTGTCTTTCTTATAATTTTCACTGTCCGCGTTTTCTCCTCTAGCCATGATCTCTTTATTGTTGGTGTGTGTAAAGGAGGTGACTGGATTCCGACAGCTCCTGTTGTCTTTCTTATAATTTTCACTGTCCTCGTTGTCTCCTCTAGCCATGATCTCTCTATTGTTGGTGTGTGTAAAGGAGGTGACTGGATCCCGACAGCTCCTGTTGTCTTTCTTATAATTTTCACTGTCCTCGTTTTCTCCTCTAGCCATGATCACTCTATTGTTGGTGTGTGTAAAGGAGGTGACTGGATTCCGACAGCTCCTGTTGTCTTTCTTATAATTTTCACTGTCCTCGTTGTCTCCTCTAGCCATGATCTCTCTATTGTTGGTGTGTGTAAAGGAGGTGACTGGATTCCGACAGCTCCTGTTGTCTTTCTTATAATTTTCACTGTCTTCCTTGTCTCCTCTAGCCATGATCTCTCTATTGTTGGTGTGTGTAAAGGATGTGACTGGATTCCGACAGCTCCTGTTGTCTTTCTTATAATTTTCACTGTCCTCCTTTTCTCCTCTAGCCATGATCTCTCTATTGTTGGTGTGCGTAAAGGAGGTGACTGGATCCCGACAGCTCCTGTTGTCTTTCTTATAATTTTCACTGTCCTCGTTGTCTCCTCTAGCCATGATCTCTCTATTGTTGGTGTGTGTAAAGGAGGTGACTGGATCCCGACAGCTCCTGTTGTCTTTCTTATAATTTTCACTGTCCTCGTTGTCTCCTCTAGCCATGATCTCTCTATTGTTGGTGTGCGTAAAGGAGGTGACTGGATCCCGACAGCTCCTGTTGTCTTTCTTATAATTTTCACTGTCCTCGTTTTCTCCTCTAGCCATGATCTCTCTATTGTTGGTGTGTGTAATGGAGGTGACTGGATTCCGACAGCTCCTGTTGTCTTTCTTATAATTTTCACTGTCCTCTTTTTCTCCTCTTGCCATGATCTCTCTATTGTTGGTGTGTGTAAAGGGGGTGACTGGATTCCGACAGCTCATGTTGTCTTTCTTATAATTTTCACTGTCCTCGTTGTCTCCTCTAGCCACGATCTCTCTATTGTTGGTGTGTGTAAAGGGGGTGACTGGATTCCGACAGCTCCTGTTGTCTTTCTTATAATTTTCACTGTCCTCGTTGTCTCCTCTAGCCATGATCTCTCTATTGTTGGTGTGTGTAAAGGAGGTGACTGGATTCCGACAGCTCCTGTTGTCTTTCTTATAATTTTCACTGTCCTCCTTTACTCCTCTAGCCATGATCTCTCTATTGTTGGTGTGTGTAAAGGAGGTGATTGGATTCCGACAGCTCCTGTTGTCTTTCTTATAATTTTCACTGTCCTCCTCCTCTCCTCTAGCCATGATCTCTCTATTGTTGGTGTGCGTAAAGGAGGTGACTGGATTCCAACAGCTCCTGTTGTCTTTCTTATAATTTTCACTGTCCTCGTTGTCTCCTCTAGCCATGATCTCTCTATTGTTGGTGTGTGTAAAGGAGGTGACTGGATCCCGACAGCTCCTGTTGTCTTTCTTATAATTTTCACTGTCCTCGTTGTCTCCTCTAGCCATGATCTCTCTATTGTTGGTGTGCGTAAAGGAGGTGACTGGATCCCGACAGCTCCTGTTGTCTTTCTTATAATTTTCACTGTCCTCGTTTTCTCCTCTAGCCATGATCTCTCTATTGTTGGTGTGTGTAATGGAGGTGACTGGATTCCGACAGCTCCTGTTGTCTTTCTTATAATTTTCACTGTCCTCGTTGTCTCCTCTAGCCATGATCTCTCTATTGTTGGTGTGCGTAAAGGAGGTGACTGGATTCCGACAGCTCCTGTTGTCTTTCTTATAATTTTCACTGTCCTCGTTTTCTCCTCTAGCCATGATCTCTCTATTGTTGGTGTGTGTAAAGGAGGTGACTGGATCCCGACAGCTCATGTTGTCTTTCTTATAATTTTCACTGTCCTCGTTTTCTCCTCTAGCCATGATCTCTCTATTGTTGGTGTGTGTAAAGGGGGTGACTGGATTCCGACAGCTCCTGTTGTCTTTCTTATAATTTTCACTGTCCTCTTTTTCTCCTCTTGCCATGATCTCTCTATTGTTGGTGTGTGTAAAGGGGGTGACTGGATTCCGACAGCTCATGTTGTCTTTCTTATAATTTTCACTGTCCTCCTCCTCTCCTCTAGCCATGATCTCTCTATTGTTGGTGTGTGTAAAGGAGGTGACTGGATTCCGACAGCTCCTGTTGTCTTTCTTATAATTTTCACTGTCCTCGTTTTCTCCTCTAGCCATGATCTCTCTATTGTTGGTATGCGTAAAGGAGGTGACTAAATTCCAACAGCTCCTGTTGTCTTTCTTATAATTTTCACTGTCCTCGTTTTCTCCTCTAGCCATGATCTCTTTATTGTTGGTGTGTGTAAAGGAGGTGATTGGATTCCGACAGCTCCTGTTGTCTTTCTTATAATTTTCACTGTCCTCCTCCTCTCCTCTAGCCATGATCTCTCTATTGTTGGTGTGCGTAAAGGAGGTGATTGGATTCCAACAGCTCCTGTTGTCTTTCTTATAATTTTCACTGTCCTCCTCCTCTCCTCTAGCCATGATCTCTCTATTGTTGGTGTGTGTAAAGGAGGTGACTGGATTCCGACAGCTCCTGTTGTCTTTCTTATAATTTTCACTGTCCTCGTTTTCTCCTCTAGCCATGATCTCTCTATTGTTGGTATGCGTAAAGGAGGTGACTAAATTCCAACAGCTCCTGTTGTCTTTCTTATAATTTTCACTGTCCTCGTTGTCTCCTCTAGCCATGATCTCTCTATTGTTGGTGTGTGTAAAGGAGGTGACTGGATCCCGACAGCTCCTGTTGTCTTTCTTATAATTTTCACTGTCCTCGTTGTCTCCTCTAGCCATGATCTCTCTATTGTTGGTGTGTGTAAAGGAGGTGACTGGATCCCGACAGCTCCTGTTGTCTTTCTTATAATTTTCACTGTCCTCGTTGTCTCCTCTAGCCATGATCTCTCTATTGTTGGTGTGCGTAAAGGAGGTGACTGGATCCCGACAGCTCCTGTTGTCTTTCTTATAATTTTCACTGTCCTCGTTTTCTCCTCTAGCCATGATCTCTCTATTGTTGGTGTGTGTAATGGAGGTGACTGGATTCCGACAGCTCCTGTTGTCTTTCTTATAATTTTCACTGTCCTCGTTGTCTCCTCTAGCCATGATCTCTCTATTGTTGGTGTGCGTAAAGGAGGTGACTGGATTCCGACAGCTCCTGTTGTCTTTCTTATAATTTTCACTGTCCTCGTTTTCTCCTCTAGCCATGATCTCTCTATTGTTGGTGTGTGTAAAGGAGGTGACTGGATCCCGACAGCTCATGTTGTCTTTCTTATAATTTTCACTGTCCTCGTTTTCTCCTCTAGCCATGATCTCTCTATTGTTGGTGTGTGTAAAGGGGGTGACTGGATTCCGACAGCTCCTGTTGTCTTTCTTATAATTTTCACTGTCCTCTTTTTCTCCTCTTGCCATGATCTCTCTATTGTTGGTGTGTGTAAAGGGGGTGACTGGATTCCGACAGCTCATGTTGTCTTTCTTATAATTTTCACTGTCCTCGTTGTCTCCTCTAGCCACGATCTCTCTATTGTTGGTGTGTGTAAAGGGGGTGACTGGATTCCGACAGCTCCTGTTGTCTTTCTTATAATTTTCACTGTCCTCGTTGTCTCCTCTAGCCATGATCTCTCTATTGTTGGTGTGTGTAAAGGAGGTGACTGGATTCCGACAGCTCCTGTTGTCTTTCTTATAATTTTCACTGTCCTCCTTTACTCCTCTAGCCATGATCTCTCTATTGTTGGTGTGTGTAAAGGAGGTGATTGGATTCCGACAGCTCCTGTTGTCTTTCTTATAATTTTCACTGTCCTCCTCCTCTCCTCTAGCCATGATCTCTCTATTGTTGGTGTGCGTAAAGGAGGTGACTGGATTCCAACAGCTCCTGTTGTCTTTCTTATAATTTTCACTGTCCTCGTTGTCTCCTCTAGCCATGATCTCTCTATTGTTGGTGTGTGTAAAGGAGGTGACTGTATCCCGACAGCTCCTGTTGTCTTTCTTATAATTTTCACTGTCCTCGTTGTCTCCTCTAGCCATGATCTCTCTATTGTTGGTGTGCGTAAAGGAGGTGACTGGATCCCGACAGCTCCTGTTGTCTTTCTTATAATTTTCACTGTCCTCGTTTTCTCCTCTAGCCATGATCTCTCTATTGTTGGTGTGTGTAATGGAGGTGACTGGATTCCGACAGCTCCTGTTGTCTTTCTTATAATTTTCACTGTCCTCGTTGTCTCCTCTAGCCATGATCTCTCTATTGTTGGTGTGCGTAAAGGAGGTGACTGGATTCCGACAGCTCCTGTTGTCTTTCTTATAATTTTCACTGTCCTCGTTTTCTCCTCTAGCCATGAACTCTCTATTGTTGGTGTGTGTAAAGGAGGTGACTGGATCCCGACAGCTCATGTTGTCTTTCTTATAATTTTCACTGTCCTCGTTTTCTCCTCTAGCCATGATCTCTCTATTGTTGGTGTGTGTAAAGGGGGTGACTGGATTCCGACAGCTCCTGTTGTCTTTCTTATAATTTTCACTGTCCTCTTTTTCTCCTCTTGCCATGATCTCTCTATTGTTGGTGTGTGTAAAGGGGGTGACTGGATTCCGACAGCTCATGTTGTCTTTCTTATAATTTTCACTGTCCTCCTCCTCTCCTCTAGCCATGATCTCTCTATTGTTGGTGTGTGTAAAGGAGGTGACTGGATTCCGACAGCTCCTGTTGTCTTTCTTATAATTTTCACTGTCCTCGTTTTCTCCTCTAGCCATGATCTCTCTATTGTTGGTATGCGTAAAGGAGGTGACTAAATTCCAACAGCTCCTGTTGTCTTTCTTATAATTTTCACTGTCCTCGTTTTCTCCTCTAGCCATGATCTCTTTATTGTTGGTGTGTGTAAAGGATGTGATTGGATTCCGACAGCTCCTGTTGTCTTTCTTATAATTTTCACTGTCCTCCTCCTCTCCTCTAGCCATGATCTCTCTATTGTTGGTGTGCGTAAAGGAGGTGATTGGATTCCAACAGCTCCTGTTGTCTTTCTTATAATTTTCACTGTCCTCCTCCTCTCCTCTAGCCATGATCTCTCTATTGTTGGTGTGTGTAAAGGAGGTGACTGGATTCCGACAGCTCCTGTTGTCTTTCTTATAATTTTCACTGTCCTCGTTTTCTCCTCTAGCCATGATCTCTCTATTGTTGGTATGCGTAAAGGAGGTGACTAAATTCCAACAGCTCCTGTTGTCTTTCTTATAATTTTCACTGTCCTCGTTTTCTCCTCTAGCCATGATCTCTTTATTGTTGGTGTGTGTAAAGGAGGTGACTGGATTCCGACAGCTCCTGTTGTCTTTCTTATAATTTTCACTGTCCTCGTTGTCTCCTCTAGCCATGATCTCTCTATTGTTGGTGTGTGTAAAGGAGGTGACTGGATCCCGACAGCTCCTGTTGTCTTTCTTATAATTTTCACTGTCCTCGTTTTCTCCTCTAGCCATGATCACTCTATTGTTGGTGTGTGTAAAGGAGGTGACTGGATTCCGACAGCTCCTGTTGTCTTTCTTATAATTTTCACTGTCCTCGTTGTCTCCTCTAGCCATGATCTCTCTATTGTTGGTGTGTGTAAAGGAGGTGACTGGATTCCGACAGCTCCTGTTGTCTTTCTTATAATTTTCACTGTCTTCCTTGTCTCCTCTAGCCATGATCTCTCTATTGTTGGTGTGTGTAAAGGATGTGACTGGATTCCGACAGCTCCTGTTGTCTTTCTTATAATTTTCACTGTCCTCCTTTTCTCCTCTAGCCATGATCTCTCTATTGTTGGTGTGCGTAAAGTAGGTGACTGGATCCCGACAGCTCCTGTTGTCTTTCTTATAATTTTCACTGTCCTCGTTGTCTCCTCTAGCCATGATCTCTCTATTGTTGGTGTGTGTAAAGGAGGTGACTGGATCCCGACAGCTCCTGTTGTCTTTCTTATAATTTTCACTGTCCTCGTTGTCTCCTCTAGCCATGATCTCTCTATTGTTGGTGTGCGTAAAGGAGGTGACTGGATCCCGACAGCTCCTGTTGTCTTTCTTATAATTTTCACTGTCCTCGTTTTCTCCTCTAGCCATGATCTCTCTATTGTTGGTGTGTGTAATGGAGGTGACTGGATTCCGACAGCTCCTGTTGTCTTTCTTATAATTTTCACTGTCCTCGTTGTCTCCTCTAGCCATGATCTCTCTATTGTTGGTGTGCGTAAAGGAGGTGACTGGATTCCGACAGCTCCTGTTGTCTTTCTTATAATTTTCACTGTCCTCGTTTTCTCCTCTAGCCATGATCTCTCTATTGTTGGTGTGTGTAAAGGAGGTGACTGGATCCCGACAGCTCATGTTGTCTTTCTTATAATTTTCACTGTCCTCGTTTTCTCCTCTAGCCATGATCTCTCTATTGTTGGTGTGTGTAAAGGGGGTGACTGGATTCCGACAGCTCCTGTTGTCTTTCTTATAATTTTCACTGTCCTCTTTTTCTCCTCTTGCCATGATCTCTCTATTGTTGGTGTGTGTAAAGGAGGTGACTGGATCCCGACAGCTCCTGTTGTCTTTCTTATAATTTTCACTGTCCTCGTTGTCTCCTCTAGCCATGATCTCTCTATTGTTGGTGTGCGTAAAGGAGGTGACTGGATCCCGACAGCTCCTGTTGTCTTTCTTATAATTTTCACTGTCCTCGTTTTCTCCTCTAGCCATGATCTCTCTATTGTTGGTGTGTGTAATGGAGGTGACTGGATTCCGACAGCTCCTGTTGTCTTTCTTATAATTTTCACTGTCCTCGTTGTCTCCTCTAGCCATGATCTCTCTATTGTTGGTGTGCGTAAAGGAGGTGACTGGATTCCGACAGCTCCTGTTGTCTTTCTTATAATTTTCACTGTCCTCGTTTTCTCCTCTAGCCATGATCTCTCTATTGTTGGTGTGTGTAAAGGAGGTGACTGGATCCCGACAGCTCATGTTGTCTTTCTTATAATTTTCACTGTCCTCGTTTTCTCCTCTAGCCATGATCTCTCTATTGTTGGTGTGTGTAAAGGGGGTGACTGGATTCCGACAGCTCCTGTTGTCTTTCTTATAATTTTCACTGTCCTCTTTTTCTCCTCTTGCCATGATCTCTCTATTGTTGGTGTGTGTAAAGGGGGTGACTGGATTCCGACAGCTCATGTTGTCTTTCTTATAATTTTCACTGTCCTCGTTGTCTCCTCTAGCCACGATCTCTCTATTGTTGGTGTGTGTAAAGGGGGTGACTGGATTCCGACAGCTCCTGTTGTCTTTCTTATAATTTTCACTGTCCTCCTCCTCTCCTCTAGCCATGATCTCTCTATTGTTGGTGTGTGTAAAGGAGGTGACTGGATTCCGACAGCTCCTGTTGTCTTTCTTATAATTTTCACTGTCCTCCTCCTCTCCTCTAGCCATGATCTCTCTATTGTTGGTGTGTGTAAAGGAGGTGACTGGATTCCGACAGCTCCTGTTGTCTTTCTTATAATTTTCACTGTCCTCCTTTACTCCTCTAGCCATGATCTCTCTATTGTTGGTGTGTGTAAAGGAGGTGATTGGATTCCGACAGCTCCTGTTGTCTTTCTTATAATTTTCACTGTCCTCCTCCTCTCCTCTAGCCATGATCTCTCTATTGTTGGTGTGCGTAAAGGAGGTGACTGGATTCCAACAGCTCCTGTTGTCTTTCTTATAATTTTCACTGTCCTCCTCCTCTCCTCTAGCCATGATCTCTCTATTGTTGGTGTGTGTAAAGGAGGTGACTGGATTCCGACAGCTCCTGTTGTCTTTCTTATAATTTTCACTGTCCTCGTTTTCTCCTCTAGCCATGATCTCTCTATTGTTGGTGTGCGTAAAGGAGGTGACTAAATTCCAACAGCTCCTGTTGTCTTTCTTATAATTTTCACTGTCCTCGTTTTCTCCTCTAGCCATGATCTCTTTATTGTTGGTGTGTGTAAAGGAGGTGACTGGATTCCGACAGCTCCTGTTGTCTTTCTTATAATTTTCACTGTCCTCGTTGTCTCCTCTAGCCATGATCTCTCTATTGTTGGTGTGTGTAAAGGAGGTGACTGGATCCCGACAGCTCCTGTTGTCTTTCTTATAATTTTCACTGTCCTCGTTTTCTTCTCTAGCCATGATCACTCTATTGTTGGTGTGTGTAAAGGAGGTGACTGGATTCCGACAGCTCCTGTTGTCTTTCTTATAATTTTCACTGACCTCGTTGTCTCCTCTAGCCATGATCTCTCTATTGTTGGTGTGTGTAAAGGAGGTGACTGGATTCCGACAGCTCCTGTTGTCTTTCTTATAATTTTCACTGTCCTCGTTGTCTCCTCTAGCCATGATCTCTCTATTGTTGGTGTGTGTAAAGGAGGTGACTGGATCCCGACAGCTCCTGTTGTCTTTCTTATAATTTTCACTGTCCTCGTTGTCTCCTCTAGCCATGATCTCTCTATTGTTGGTGTGCGTAAAGGAGGTGACTGGATCCCGACAGCTCCTGTTGTCTTTCTTATAATTTTCACTGTCCTCGTTTTCTCCTCTAGCCATGATCTCTCTATTGTTGGTGTGTGTAATGGAGGTGACTGGATTCCGACAGCTCCTGTTGTCTTTCTTATAATTTTCACTGTCCTCGTTGTCTCCTCTAGCCATGATCTCTCTATTGTTGGTGTGCGTAAAGGAGGTGACTGGATTCCGACAGCTCCTGTTGTCTTTCTTATAATTTTCACTGTCCTCGTTGTCTCCTCTAGCCATGATCTCTCTATTCTTGGTGTGTGTAAAGGAGGTGACTGGATCCCGACAGCTCACGTTGTCTTTCTTATAATTTTCACTGTCCTCCTTTTCTCCTCTAGCCATGATCTCTCTATTGTTGGTGTGTGTAAAGGAGGTGACTGGATCCCGACAGCTCATGTTGTCTTTCTTATAATTTTCACTGTCCTTCTTTTCTCCTCTAGCCATGATCTCTCTATTGTTGGTGTGTGTAAAGGAGGTGACTGGATTCCGACAGCTCCTGTTGTCTTTCTTATAATTTTCACTGTCCTCGTTGTCTCCTCTAGCCATGATTTCTCTATTGTTGGTGTGTGTAAAGGAGGTGACTGGATTCCGACAGCTCCTGTTGTCTTTCTTATAATTTTCACTGTCCTCGTTGTCTCCTCTAGCCATGATTTCTCTATTGTTGTTGTGTGTAAAGGAGGTGACTGGATTCCAACAGCTCCTGTTGTCTTTTTTATAATTTTCACTGTCCTCCTTTTCTCCTCTAGCCATGATCTCTCTATTGTTGGTGTGTGTAAAGGAGGTGACTGGATTCCGACAGCTCCTGTTGTCTTTCTTATAATTTTCACTGACCTCGTTGTCTCCTCTAGCCATGATCTCTCTATTGTTGGTGTGTGTAAAGGAGGTGACTGGATTCCGACAGCTCCTGTTGTCTTTCTTATAATTTTCACTGTCTTCCTTGTCTCCTCTAGCCATGATCTCTCTATTGTTGGTGTGTGTAAAGGATGTGACTGGATTCCGACAGCTCCTGTTGTCTTTCTTATAATTTTCACTGTCCTCCTTTTCTCCTCTAGCCATGATCTCTCTATTGTTGGTGTGCGTAAAGGAGGTGACTGGATCCCGACAGCTCCTGTTGTCTTTCTTATAATTTTCACTGTCCTCGTTTTCTCCTCTAGCCATGATCTCTCTATTGTTGGTGTGTGTAATGGAGGTGACTGGATTCCGACAGCTCCTGTTGTCTTTCTTATAATTTTCACTGTCCTCGTTGTCTCCTCTAGCCATGATCTCTCTATTGTTGGTGTGCGTAAAGGAGGTGACTGGATTCCGACAGCTCCTGTTGTCTTTCTTATAATTTTCACTGTCCTCGTTGTCTCCTCTAGCCATGATCTCTCTATTCTTGGTGTGTGTAAAGGAGGTGACTGGATCCCGACAGCTCACGTTGTCTTTCTTATAATTTTCACTGTCCTCCTTTTCTCCTCTAGCCATGATCTCTCTATTGTTGGTGTGTGTAAAGGAGGTGACTGGATCCCGACAGCTCATGTTGTCTTTCTTATAATTTTCACTGTCCTTCTTTTCTCCTCTAGCCATGATCTCTCTATTGTTGGTGTGTGTAAAGGAGGTGACTGGATTCCGACAGCTCCTGTTGTCTTTCTTATAATTTTCACTGTCCTCGTTGTCTCCTCTAGCCATGATTTCTCTATTGTTGGTGTGTGTAAAGGAGGTGACTGGATTCCGACAGCTCCTGTTGTCTTTCTTATAATTTTCACTGTCCTCGTTGTCTCCTCTAGCCATGATTTCTCTATTGTTGTTGTGTGTAAAGGAGGTGACTGGATTCCAACAGCTCCTGTTGTCTTTTTTATAATTTTCACTGTCCTCCTTTTCTCCTCTAGCCATGATCTCTCTATTGTTGGTGTGTGTAAAGGAGGTGACTGGATTCCGACAGCTCCTGTTGTCTTTCTTATAATTTTCACTGACCTCGTTGTCTCCTCTAGCCATGATCTCTCTATTGTTGGTGTGTGTAAAGGAGGTGACTGGATTCCGACAGCTCCTGTTGTCTTTCTTATAATTTTCACTGTCTTCCTTGTCTCCTCTAGCCATGATCTCTCTATTGTTGGTGTGTGTAAAGGATGTGACTGGATTCCGACAGCTCCTGTTGTCTTTCTTATAATTTTCACTGTCCTCCTTTTCTCCTCTAGCCATGATCTCTCTATTGTTGGTGTGCGTAAAGGAGGTGACTGGATCCCGACAGCTCCTGTTGTCTTTCTTATAATTTTCACTGTCCTCGTTGTCTCCTCTAGCCATGATCTCTCTATTGTTGGTGTGTGTAAAGGAGGTGACTGGATCCCGACAGCTCCTGTTGTCTTTCTTATAATTTTCACTGTCCTCGTTGTCTCCTCTAGCCATGATCTCTCTATTGTTGGTGTGCGTAAAGGAGGTGACTGGATCCCGACAGCTCCTGTTGTCTTTCTTATAATTTTCACTGTCCTCGTTTTCTCCTCTAGCCATGATCTCTCTATTGTTGGTGTGTGTAATGGAGGTGACTGGATTCCGACAGCTCCTGTTGTCTTTCTTATAATTTTCACTGTCCTCGTTGTCTCCTCTAGCCATGATCTCTCTATTGTTGGTGTGCGTAAAGGAGGTGACTGGATTCCGACAGCTCCTGTTGTCTTTCTTATAATTTTCACTGTCCTCGTTGTCTCCTCTAGCCATGATCTCTCTATTCTTGGTGTGTGTAAAGGAGGTGACTGGATCCCGACAGCTCACGTTGTCTTTCTTATAATTTTCACTGTCCTCCTTTTCTCCTCTAGCCATGATCTCTCTATTGTTGGTGTGTGTAAAGGAGGTGACTGGATCCCGACAGCTCCTGTTGTCTTTCTTATAATTTTCACTGTCCTCGTTGTCTCCTCTAGCCATGATCTCTCTATTGTTGGTGTGCGTAAAGGAGGTGACTGGATCCCGACAGCTCCTGTTGTCTTTCTTATTATTTTCACTGTCCTCGCTGTCTCTTCTAGCCATGATCTCTCTATTGTTGGTGTGCGTAAAGGAGGTGACTGTATTCCGACAGCTCCTGTTGTCTTTCTTATAATTTTCACTGTCCTCGTTTTCTCCTCTAGCCATGATCTCTCTATTGTTGGTGTGTGTAAAGGAGGTGACTGGATCCCGACAGCTCATGTTGTCTTTCTTATAATTTTCACTGTCCTCGTTTTCTCCTCTAGCCATGATCTCTCTATTGTTGGTGTGTGTAAAGGAGGTGACTGGATTCCAACAGCTCCTGTTGTCTTTCTTATAATTTTCACTGTCCTCCTTTTCTCCTCTAGCCATGATCTCTCTATTGTTGGTGTGTGTAAAGGAGGTGACTGGATTCCAACAGCTCCTGTTGTCTTTTTTATAATTTTCACTGTCCTCCTTTTCTCCTCTAGCCATGATCTCTCTATTGTTGGTGTGTGTAAAGGAGGTGACTGGATTCCGACAGCTCCTGTTGTCTTTCTTATAATTTTCACTGTCCTCTTTTTCTCCTCTAGCTATGATCTCTCTATTGTTGGTGTGTGTAAAGGAGGTGACTGGATCCCGACAGCTCATGTTGTCTTTCTTATAATTTTCACTGTCCTCGTTTTCTCCTCTAGCCATGATCTCTCTATTGTTGGTGTGTGTAAAGGAGGTGACTGGATGCCGACAGCTCCTGTTGTCTTTCTTATAATTTTCACTGTCCTCGTTGTCTCCTCTAGCCATGATCTATCTATTCTTGGTGTGCGTAAAGGAGGTGACTGGATTCCGACAGCTCCTGTTGTCTTTCTTATAATTTTCACTGTCCTCGTTTTCTCCTCTAGCCATGATTTCTCTATTGTTGGTGTGTGTAAAGGAGGTGACTGGATTCCGACAGCTCCTGTTGTCTTTCTTATAATTTTCACTGTCCTCTTTTTCTCCTCTAGCTATGATCTCTCTATTGTTGGTGTGTGTAAAGGAGGTGACTGGATTCCGACAGCTCCTGTTGTCTTTCTTATAATTTTCACTGTCCTCTTTTTCTCCTCTAGCTATGATCTCTCTATTGTTGGTGTGTGTAAAGTAGGTGACTGGTTTCCGACAGCTCCTGTTGTGTTTCTTATAATTTTCACTGTCCTCCTTTTCTCCTCTAGCCATGATCTCTCTATTCTTGGTGTGCGTAAAGGAGGTGACTGGATTCCAACAGCTCTTGTTGTCTTTCTTATAATTTTCACTGTCCTCGTTTTCTCCTCTAGCCATGATCACTCTATTGTTGGTGTGTGTAAAGGAGGTGACTGGATTCCGACAGCTCCTGTTGTCTTTCTTATAATTTTCACTGTCCTCTTTTTCTCCTCTAGCTATGATCTCTCTATTGTTGGTGTGTGTAAAGGAGGTGACTGGATTCCGACAGCTCCTGTTGTGTTTCTTATAATTTTCACTGTCCTCCTTCTCCCCTCTAGCCATGATCTCTCTATTGTTGGTGTGTGTATAGGAGGTGACTGGATTCCGACAGCTCCTGTTGTGTTTCTTATAATTTTCACTGTCCTCCTTCTCCCCTCTAGCCATGATCTCTCTATTGTTGGTGTGTGTAAAGGAGGTGACTGGATCCCGACAGCTCCTGTTGTCTTTCTTATAATTTTCACTGTCCTCGTTTTCTCCTCTAGCCATGATCTCTCTATTGTTGGTGTGTGTAAAGGAGGTGACTGGATTCCACAGCTCCTGTTGTCTTTCTTATAATTTTCACTGTCCTCTTTTTCTCCTCTTGCCATGATCTCTCTATTGTTGGTGTGTGTAAAGGGGGTGACTGGATTCCGACAGCTCCTGTTGTGTTTCTTATAATTTTCACTGTCCTCCTTCTCCCCTCTAGCCATGATCTCTCTATTGTTGGTGTGTGTAAAGGAGGTGACTGGATCCCGACAGCTCCTGTTGTCTTTCTTATAATTTTCACTGTCCTCGTTTTCTCCTCTAGCCATGATCTCTCTATTGTTGGTGTGTGTAAAGGAGGTGACTGGATTCCACAGCTCCTGTTGTATTTCTTATAATTTTCACTGTCCTCTTTTTCTCCTCTTGCCATGATCTCTCTATTGTTGGTGTGTGTAAAGGGGGTGACTGGATTCCGACAGCTCCTGTTGTGTTTCTTATAATTTTCACTGTCCTCCTTCTCCCCTCTAGCCATGATCTCTCTATTGTTGGTGTGTGTAAAGGAGGTGACTGGATCCCGACAGCTCCTGTTGTCTTTCTTATAATTTTCACTGTCCTCGTTTTCTCCTCTAGCCATGATCTCTCTATTGTTGGTGTGTGTAAAGGAGGTGACTGGATTCCACAGCTCCTGTTGTCTTTCTTATAATTTTCACTGTCCTCTTTTTCTCCTCTTGCCATGATCTCTCTATTGTTGGTGTGTGTAAAGGGGGTGACTGGATTCCGACAGCTCATGTTGTCTTTCTTATAATTTTCACTGTCCTCGTTGTCTCCTCTAGCCATGATCTCTCTATTGTTGGTGTGTGTAAAGGGGGTGACTGGATTCCGACAGCTCCTGTTGTCTTTCTTATAATTTTCACTGTCCTCGTTGTCTCCTCTAGCCATGATCTCTCTATTGTTGGTGTGTGTAAAGGAGGTGACTGGATTCCGACAGCTCCTGTTGTCTTTCTTATAATTTTCACTGTCCTCCTCCTCTCCTCTAGCCAT
The DNA here is from genome assembly GCF_046866305.1 of Octopus bimaculoides. Taxonomy (NCBI): domain Eukaryota; kingdom Metazoa; phylum Mollusca; class Cephalopoda; order Octopoda; family Octopodidae; genus Octopus; species Octopus bimaculoides. Next base: position 34,249 of record NW_028315427.1, read on the forward strand.
GATCTCTCTATTGTTGGTGTGTGCAAAGGAGGTGACTGGATTCCGACAGCTCCTGTTGTCTTTCTTATAATTTTCACTGTCCTCGTTTTCTCCTCTAGCCATGATCTCTCTATTGTTGGTGTGCGTAAAGGAGGTGACTGGATCCCGACAGCTCCTGTTGTCTTTCTTATAATTTTCACTGTCCTCGTTGTCTCCTCTAGCCATGATCTCTCTATTGTTGGTGTGTGTAAAGGAGGTGACTGGATCCCGACAGCTCCTGTTGTCTTTCTTATAATTTTCACTGTCCTCGTTGTCTCCTCTAGCCATGGTCTCTCTATTGTTGGTGTGCGTAAAGGAGGTGACTGGATCCCGACAGCTCCTGTTGTCTTTCTTATAATTTTCACTGTCCTCGCTGTCTCTTCTAGCCATGATCTCTCTATTGTTGGTGTGCGTAAAGGAGGTGACTGTATTCCGACAGCTCCTGTTGTCTTTCTTATAATTTTCACTGTCCTCGTTTTCTCCTCTAGCCATGATCTCTCTATTGTTGGTGTGTGTAAAGGAGGTGACTGGATCCCGACAGCTCATGTTGTCTTTCTTATAATTTTCACTGTCCTCGTTTTCTCCTCTAGCCATGATCTCTCTATTGTTGGTGTGTGTAAAGGAGGTGACTGGATTCCAACAGCTCCTGTTGTCTTTCTTATAATTTTCACTGTCCTCCTTTTCTCCTCTAGCCATGATCTCTCTATTGTTGGTGTGTGTAAAGGAGGTGACTGGATTCCAACAGCTCCTGTTGTCTTTTTTATAATTTTCACTGTCCTCCTTTTCTCCTCTAGCCATGATCTCTCTATTGTTGGTGTGTGTAAAGGAGGTGACTGGATTCCGACAGCTCCTGTTGTCTTTCTTATAATTTTCACTGTCCTCTTTTTCTCCTCTAGCTATGATCTCTCTATTGTTGGTGTGTGTAAAGGAGGTGACTGGATCCCGACAGCTCATGTTGTCTTTCTTATAATTTTCACTGTCCTCGTTTTCTCCTCTAGCCATGATCTCTCTATTGTTGGTGTGTGTAAAGGAGGTGACTGGATGCCGACAGCTCCTGTTGTCTTTCTTATAATTTTCACTGTCCTCGTTGTCTCCTCTAGCCATGATCTATCTATTCTTGGTGTGCGTAAAGGAGGTGACTGGATTCCGACAGCTCCTGTTGTCTTTCTTATAATTTTCACTGTCCTCGTTTTCTCCTCTAGCCATGATTTCTCTATTGTTGGTGTGTGTAAAGGAGGTGACTGGATTCCGACAGCTCCTGTTGTCTTTCTTATAATTTTCACTGTCCTCTTTTTCTCCTCTAGCTATGATCTCTCTACTGTTGGTGTGTGTAAAGGAGGTGACTGGATTCCGACAGCTCCTGTTGTCTTTCTTATAATTTTCACTGTCCTCTTTTTCTCCTCTAGCTATGATCTCTCTATTGTTGGTGTGTGTAAAGTAGGTGACTGGTTTCCGACAGCTCCTGTTGTGTTTCTTATAATTTTCACTGTCCTCCTTTTCTCCTCTAGCCATGATCTCTCTATTCTTGGTGTGCGTAAAGGAGGTGACTGGATTCCAACAGCTCTTGTTGTCTTTCTTATAATTTTCACTGTCCTCGTTTTCTCCTCTAGCCATGATCACTCTATTGTTGGTGTGTGTAAAGGAGGTGACTGGATTCCGACAGCTCCTGTTGTCTTTCTTATAATTTTCACTGTCCTCGTTGTCTCCTCTAGCCATGATCTCTCTATTGTTGGTGTGTGTAAAGGAGGTGACTGGATTCCAACAGCTCCTGTTGTCTTTCTTATAATTTTCACTGTCCTCTTTTTCTCCTCTAGCTATGATCTCTCTATTGTTGGTGTGTGTAAAGGAGGTGACTGGATTCCGACAGCTCCTGTTGTGTTTCTTATAATTTTCACTGTCCTCCTTCTCCCCTCTAGCCATGATCTCTCTATTGTTGGTGTGTGTATAGGAGGTGACTGGATTCCGACAGCTCCTGTTGTGTTTCTTATAATTTTCACTGTCCTCCTTCTCCCCTCTAGCCATGATCTCTCTATTGTTGGTGTGTGTAAAGGAGGTGACTGGATCCCGACAGCTCCTGTTGTCTTTCTTATAATTTTCACTGTCCTCGTTTTCTCCTCTAGCCATGATCTCTCTATTGTTGGTGTGTGTAAAGGAGGTGACTGGATTCCACAGCTCCTGTTGTCTTTCTTATAATTTTCACTGTCCTCTTTTTCTCCTCTTGCCATGATCTCTCTATTGTTGGTGTGTGTAAAGGGGGTGACTGGATTCCGACAGCTCCTGTTGTGTTTCTTATAATTTTCACTGTCCTCCTTCTCCCCTCTAGCCATGATCTCTCTATTGTTGGTGTGTGTAAAGGAGGTGACTGGATCCCGACAGCTCCTGTTGTCTTTCTTATAATTTTCACTGTCCTCGTTTTCTCCTCTAGCCATGATCTCTCTATTGTTGGTGTGTGTAAAGGAGGTGACTGGATTCCACAGCTCCTGTTGTATTTCTTATAATTTTCACTGTCCTCTTTTTCTCCTCTTGCCATGATCTCTCTATTGTTGGTGTGTGTAAAGGGGGTGACTGGATTCCGACAGCTCCTGTTGTGTTTCTTATAATTTTCACTGTCCTCCTTCTCCCCTCTAGCCATGATCTCTCTATTGTTGGTGTGTGTAAAGGAGGTGACTGGATCCCGACAGCTCCTGTTGTCTTTCTTATAATTTTCACTGTCCTCGTTTTCTCCTCTAGCCATGATCTCTCTATTGTTGGTGTGTGTAAAGGAGGTGACTGGATTCCACAGCTCCTGTTGTCTTTCTTATAATTTTCACTGTCCTCTTTTTCTCCTCTTGCCATGATCTCTCTATTGTTGGTGTGTGTAAAGGGGGTGACTGGATTCCGACAGCTCATGTTGTCTTTCTTATAATTTTCACTGTCCTCGTTGTCTCCTCTAGCCATGATCTCTCTATTGTTGGTGTGTGTAAAGGGGGTGACTGGATTCCGACAGCTCCTGTTGTCTTTCTTATAATTTTCACTGTCCTCGTTGTCTCCTCTAGCCATGATCTCTCTATTGTTGGTGTGTGTAAAGGAGGTGACTGGATTCCGACAGCTCCTGTTGTCTTTCTTATAATTTTCACTGTCCTCCTCCTCTCCTCTAGCCATGATCTCTCTATTGTTGGTGTGTGTAAAGGAGGTGACTGGATTCCGACAGCTCCTGTTGTCTTTCTTATAATTTTCACTGTCCTCGTTTTCTCCTCTAGCCATGATCTCTCTATTGTTGGTGTGCGTAAAGGAGGTGACTAAATTCCAACAGCTCCTGTTGTCTTTCTTATAATTTTCACTGTCCTCGTTTTCTCCTCTAGCCATGATCTCTTTATTGTTGGTGTGTGTAAAGGAGGTGACTGGATTCCGACAGCTCCTGTTGTCTTTCTTATAATTTTCACTGTCCTCGTTGTCTCCTCTAGCCATGATCTCTCTATTGTTGGTGTGTGTAAAGGAGGTGACTGGATCCCGACAGCTCCTGTTGTCTTTCTTATAATTTTCACTGTCCTCGTTTTCTCCTCTAGCCATGATCACTCTATTGTTGGTGTGTGTAAAGGAGGTGACTGGATTCCGACAGCTCCTGTTGTCTTTCTTATAATTTTCACTGTCCTCGTTGTCTCCTCTAGCCATGATCTCTCTATTGTTGGTGTGTGTAAAGGAGGTGACTGGATTCCGACAGCTCCTGTTGTCTTTCTTATAATTTTCACTGTCCTCCTCCTCTCCTCTAGCCATGATCTCTCTATTGTTGGTGTGTGTAAAGGGGGTGACTGGATCCCGACAGCTCCTGTTGTCTTTCTTATAATTTTCACTGTCCTCGTTTTCTCCTCTAGCCATGATCTCTCTATTGTTGGTGTGTGTAAAGGAGGTGACTGGATTCCACAGCTCCTGTTGTATTTCTTATAATTTTCACTGTCCTCTTTTTCTCCTCTTGCCATGATCTCTCTATTGTTGGTGTGTGTAAAGGGGGTGACTGGATTCCGACAGCTCCTGTTGTCTTTCTTATAATTTTCACTGTCCTCGTTGTCTCCTCTAGCCATGATCTCTCTATTGTTGTTGTGTGTAAAGGAGGTGACTGGATTCCGACAGCTCCTGTTGTCTTTCTTATAATTTTCACTGTCCTCCTCCTCTCCTCTAGCCATGATCTCTCTATTGTTGGTGTGTGTAAAGGAGGTGACTGGATTCCGACAGCTCCTGTTGTCTTTCTTATAATTTTCACTGTCCTCCTTTACTCCTCTAGCCATGATCTCTCTATTGTTGGTGTGTGTAAAGGAGGTGATTGGATTCCGACAGCTCCTGTTGTCTTTCTTATAATTTTCACTGTCCTCCTCCTCTCCTCTAGCCATGATCTCTCTATTGTTGGTGTGCGTAAAGGAGGTGACTGGATTCCAACAGCTCCTGTTGTCTTTCTTATAATTTTCACTGTCCTCCTCCTCTCCTCTAGCCATGATCTCTCTATTGTTGGTGTGTGTAAAGGAGGTGACTGGATCCCGACAGCTCCTGTTGTCTTTCTTATAATTTTCACTGTCCTCGTTTTCTCCTCTAGCCATGATCACTCTATTGTTGGTGTGTGTAAAGGAGGTGACTGGATTCCGACAGCTCCTGTTGTCTTTCTTATAATTTTCACTGTCCTCGTTGTCTCCTCTAGCCATGATCTCTCTATTGTTGGTGTGTGTAAAGGAGGTGACTGGATTCCGACAGCTCCTGTTGTCTTTCTTATAATTTTCACTGTCTTCCTTGTCTCCTCTAGCCATGATCTCTCTATTGTTGGTGTGTGTAAAGGATGTGACTGGATTCCGACAGCTCCTGTTGTCTTTCTTATAATTTTCACTGTCCTCGTTTTCTCCTCTAGCCATGATCTCTCTATTGTTGGTGTGCGTAAAGGAGGTGACTGGATCCCGACAGCTCCTGTTGTCTTTCTTATAATTTTCACTGTCCTCGTTGTCTCCTCTAGCCATGATCTCTCTATTGTTGGTGTGTGTAAAGGAGGTGACTGGATCCCGACAGCTCCTGTTGTCTTTCTTATAATTTTCACTGTCCTCGTTGTCTCCTCTAGCCATGATCTCTCTATTGTTGGTGTGCGTAAAGGAGGTGACTGGATCCCGACAGCTCCTGTTGTCTTTCTTATAATTTTCACTGTCCTCGTTTTCTCCTCTAGCCATGATCTCTCTATTGTTGGTGTGTGTAATGGAGGTGACTGGATTCCGACAGCTCCTGTTGTCTTTCTTATAATTTTCACTGTCCTCGTTGTCTCCTCTAGCCATGATCTCTCTATTGTTGGTGTGCGTAAAGGAGGTGACTGGATTCCGACAGCTCCTGTTGTCTTTCTTATAATTTTCACTGTCCTCGTTTTCTCCTCTAGCCATGATCTCTCTATTGTTGGTGTGTGTAAAGGAGGTGACTGGATCCCGACAGCTCATGTTGTCTTTCTTATAATTTTCACTGTCCTCGTTTTCTCCTCTAGCCATGATCTCTCTATTGTTGGTGTGTGTAAAGGGGGTGACTGGATTCCGACAGCTCCTGTTGTCTTTCTTATAATTTTCACTGTCCTCTTTTTCTCCTCTTGCCATGATCTCTCTATTGTTGGTGTGTGTAAAGGGGGTGACTGGATTCCGACAGCTCATGTTGTCTTTCTTATAATTTTCACTGTCCTCGTTGTCTCCTCTAGCCACGATCTCTCTATTGTTGGTGTGTGTAAAGGGGGTGACTGGATTCCGACAGCTCCTGTTGTCTTTCTTATAATTTTCACTGTCCTCGTTGTCTCCTCTAGCCATGATCTCTCTATTGTTGGTGTGTGTAAAGGAGGTGACTGGATTCCGACAGCTCCTGTTGTCTTTCTTATAATTTTCACTGTCCTCCTCCTCTCCTCTAGCCATGATCTCTCTATTGTTGGTGTGTGTAAAGGAGGTGACTGGATTCCGACAGCTCCTGTTGTCTTTCTTATAATTTTCACTGTCCTCCTTTACTCCTCTAGCCATGATCTCTCTATTGTTGGTGTGTGTAAAGGAGGTGATTGGATTCCGACAGCTCCTGTTGTCTTTCTTATAATTTTCACTGTCCTCCTCCTCTCCTCTAGCCATGATCTCTCTATTGTTGGTGTGCGTAAAGGAGGTGACTGGATTCCAACAGCTCCTGTTGTCTTTCTTATAATTTTCACTGTCCTCCTCCTCTCCTCTAGCCATGATCTCTCTATTGTTGGTGTGTGTAAAGGAGGTGACTGGATTCCGACAGCTCCTGTTGTCTTTCTTATAATTTTCACTGTCCTCGTTTTCTCCTCTAGCCATGATCTCTCTATTGTTGGTATGCGTAAAGGAGGTGACTAAATTCCAACAGCTCCTGTTGTCTTTCTTATAATTTTCACTGTCCTCGTTTTCTCCTCTAGCCATGATCTCTTTATTGTTGGTGTGTGTAAAGGAGGTGATTGGATTCCGACAGCTCCTGTTGTCTTTCTTATAATTTTCACTGTCCTCCTCCTCTCCTCTAGCCATGATCTCTCTATTGTTGGTGTGTGTAAAGGAGGTGATTGGATTCCGACAGCTCCTGTTGTCTTTCTTATAATTTTCACTGTCCTCCTCCTCTCCTCTAGCCATGATCTCTCTATTGTTGGTGTGCGTAAAGGAGGTGACTGGATTCCAACAGCTCCTGTTGTCTTTCTTATAATTTTCACTGTCCTCCTCCTCTCCTCTAGCCATGATCTCTCTATTGTTGGTGTGTGTAAAGGAGGTGACTGGATCCCGACAGCTCCTGTTGTCTTTCTTATAATTTTCACTGTCCTCGTTTTCTCCTCTAGCCATGATCACTCTATTGTTGGTGTGTGTAATGGAGGTGACTGGATTCCGACAGCTCCTGTTGTCTTTCTTATAATTTTCACTGTCCTCGTTGTCTCCTCTAGCCATGATCTCTCTATTGTTGGTGTGTGTAAAGGAGGTGACTGGATTCCGACAGCTCCTGTTGTCTTTCTTATAATTTTCACTGTCTTCCTTGTCTCCTCTAGCCATGATCTCTCTATTGTTGGTGTGTGTAAAGGATGTGACTGGATTCCGACAGCTCCTGTTGTCTTTCTTATAATTTTCACTGTCCTCCTTTTCTCCTCTAGCCATGATCTCTCTATTGTTGGTGTGCGTAAAGGAGGTGACTGGATCCCGACAGCTCCTGTTGTCTTTCTTATAATTTTCACTGTCCTCGTTGTCTCCTCTAGCCATGATCTCTCTATTGTTGGTGTGTGTAAAGGAGGTGACTGGATCCCGACAGCTCCTGTTGTCTTTCTTATAATTTTCACTGTCCTCGTTGTCTCCTCTAGCCATGATCTCTCTATTGTTGGTGTGCGTAAAGGAGGTGACTGGATCCCGACAGCTCCTGTTGTCTTTCTTATAATTTTCACTGTCCTCGTTTTCTCCTCTAGCCATGATCTCTCTATTGTTGGTGTGTGTAATGGAGGTGACTGGATTCCGACAGCTCCTGTTGTCTTTCTTATAATTTTCACTGTCCTCGTTGTCTCCTCTAGCCATGATCTCTCTATTGTTGGTGTGCGTAAAGGAGGTGACTGGATTCCGACAGCTCCTGTTGTCTTTCTTATAATTTTCACTGTCCTCGTTTTCTCCTCTAGCCATGATCTCTCTATTGTTGGTGTGTGTAAAGGAGGTGACTGGATCCCGACAGCTCATGTTGTCTTTCTTATAATTTTCACTGTCCTCGTTTTCTCCTCTAGCCATGATCTCTCTATTGTTGGTGTGTGTAAAGGGGGTGACTGGATTCCGACAGCTCCTGTTGTCTTTCTTATAATTTTCACTGTCCTCTTTTTCTCCTCTTGCCATGATCTCTCTATTGTTGGTGTGTGTAAAGGGGGTGACTGGATTCCGACAGCTCATGTTGTCTTTCTTATAATTTTCACTGTCCTCGTTGTCTCCTCTAGCCACGATCTCTCTATTGTTGGTGTGTGTAAAGGGGGTGACTGGATTCCGACAGCTCCTGTTGTCTTTCTTATAATTTTCACTGTCCTCGTTGTCTCCTCTAGCCATGATCTCTCTATTGTTGGTGTGTGTAAAGGAGGTGACTGGATTCCGACAGCTCCTGTTGTCTTTCTTATAATTTTCACTGTCCTCCTCCTCTCCTCTAGCCATGATCTCTCTATTGTTGGTGTGTGTAAAGGAGGTGACTGGATTCCGACAGCTCCTGTTGTCTTTCTTATAATTTTCACTGTCCTCCTTTACTCCTCTAGCCATGATCTCTCTATTGTTGGTGTGTGTAAAGGAGGTGATTGGATTCCGACAGCTCCTGTTGTCTTTCTTATAATTTTCACTGTCCTCCTCCTCTCCTCTAGCCATGATCTCTCTATTGTTGGTGTGCGTAAAGGAGGTGACTGGATTCCAACAGCTCCTGTTGTCTTTCTTATAATTTTCACTGTCCTCCTCCTCTCCTCTAGCCATGATCTCTCTATTGTTGGTGTGTGTAAAGGAGGTGACTGGATTCCGACAGCTCCTGTTGTCTTTCTTATAATTTTCACTGTCCTCGTTTTCTCCTCTAGCCATGATCTCTCTATTGTTGGTATGCGTAAAGGAGGTGACTAAATTCCAACAGCTCCTGTTGTCTTTCTTATAATTTTCACTGTCCTCGTTTTCTCCTCTAGCCATGATCTCTTTATTGTTGGTGTGTGTAAAGGAGGTGATTGGATTCCGACAGCTCCTGTTGTCTTTCTTATAATTTTCACTGTCCTCCTCCTCTCCTCTAGCCATGATCTCTCTATTGTTGGTGTGTGTAAAGGAGGTGATTGGATTCCGACAGCTCCTGTTGTCTTTCTTATAATTTTCACTGTCCTCCTCCTCTCCTCTAGCCATGATCTCTCTATTGTTGGTGTGCGTAAAGGAGGTGACTGGATTCCAACAGCTCCTGTTGTCTTTCTTATAATTTTCACTGTCCTCCTCCTCTCCTCTAGCCATGATCTCTCTATTGTTGGTGTGTGTAAAGGAGGTGACTGGATCCCGACAGCTCCTGTTGTCTTTCTTATAATTTTCACTGTCCTCGTTTTCTCCTCTAGCCATGATCACTCTATTGTTGGTGTGTGTAAAGGAGGTGACTGGATTCCGACAGCTCCTGTTGTCTTTCTTATAATTTTCACTGTCCTCGTTGTCTCCTCTAGCCATGATCTCTCTATTGTTGGTGTGTGTAAAGGAGGTGACTGGATTCCGACAGCTCCTGTTGTCTTTCTTATAATTTTCACTGTCTTCCTTGTCTCCTCTAGCCATGATCTCTCTATTGTTGGTGTGTGTAAAGGATGTGACTGGATTCCGACAGCTCCTGTTGTCTTTCTTATAATTTTCACTGTCCTCCTTTTCTCCTCTAGCCATGATCTCTCTATTGTTGGTGTGCGTAAAGGAGGTGACTGGATCCCGACAGCTCCTGTTGTCTTTCTTATAATTTTCACTGTCCTCGTTGTCTCCTCTAGCCATGATCTCTCTATTGTTGGTGTGTGTAAAGGAGGTGACTGGATCCCGACAGCTCCTGTTGTCTTTCTTATAATTTTCACTGTCCTCGTTGTCTCCTCTAGCCATGATCTCTCTATTGTTGGTGTGCGTAAAGGAGGTGACTGGATCCCGACAGCTCCTGTTGTCTTTCTTATAATTTTCACTGTCCTCGTTTTCTCCTCTAGCCATGATCTCTCTATTGTTGGTGTGTGTAATGGAGGTGACTGGATTCCGACAGCTCCTGTTGTCTTTCTTATAATTTTCACTGTCCTCGTTGTCTCCTCTAGCCATGATCTCTCTATTGTTGGTGTGCGTAAAGGAGGTGACTGGATTCCGACAGCTCCTGTTGTCTTTCTTATAATTTTCACTGTCCTCGTTTTCTCCTCTAGCCATGATCTCTCTATTGTTGGTGTGTGTAAAGGAGGTGACTGGATCCCGACAGCTCATGTTGTCTTTCTTATAATTTTCACTGTCCTCGTTTTCTCCTCTAGCCATGATCTCTCTATTGTTGGTGTGTGTAAAGGGGGTGACTGGATTCCGACAGCTCCTGTTGTCTTTCTTATAATTTTCACTGTCCTCTTTTTCTCCTCTTGCCATGATCTCTCTATTGTTGGTGTGTGTAAAGGGGGTGACTGGATTCCGACAGCTCATGTTGTCTTTCTTATAATTTTCACTGTCCTCGTTGTCTCCTCTAGCCACGATCTCTCTATTGTTGGTGTGTGTAAAGGGGGTGACTGGATTCCGACAGCTCCTGTTGTCTTTCTTATAATTTTCACTGTCCTCGTTGTCTCCTCTAGCCATGATCTCTCTATTGTTGGTGTGTGTAAAGGAGGTGACTGGATTCCGACAGCTCCTGTTGTCTTTCTTATAATTTTCACTGTCCTCCTCCTCTCCTCTAGCCATGATCTCTCTATTGTTGGTGTGTGTAAAGGAGGTGACTGGATTCCGACAGCTCCTGTTGTCTTTCTTATAATTTTCACTGTCCTCCTTTACTCCTCTAGCCATGATCTCTCTATTGTTGGTGTGTGTAAAGGAGGTGATTGGATTCCGACAGCTCCTGTTGTCTTTCTTATAATTTTCACTGTCCTCCTCCTCTCCTCTAGCCATGATCTCTCTATTGTTGGTGTGCGTAAAGGAGGTGACTGGATTCCAACAGCTCCTGTTGTCTTTCTTATAATTTTCACTGTCCTCCTCCTCTCCTCTAGCCATGATCTCTCTATTGTTGGTGTGTGTAAAGGAGGTGACTGGATTCCGACAGCTCCTGTTGTCTTTCTTATAATTTTCACTGTCCTCGTTTTCTCCTCTAGCCATGATCTCTCTATTGTTGGTATGCGTAAAGGAGGTGACTAAATTCCAACAGCTCCTGTTGTCTTTCTTATAATTTTCACTGTCCTCGTTTTCTCCTCTAGCCATGATCTCTTTATTGTTGGTGTGTGTAAAGGAGGTGATTGGATTCCGACAGCTCCTGTTGTCTTTCTTATAATTTTCACTGTCCTCCTCCTCTCCTCTAGCCATGATCTCTCTATTGTTGGTGTGCGTAAAGGAGGTGATTGGATTCCAACAGCTCCTGTTGTCTTTCTTATAATTTTCACTGTCCTCCTCCTCTCCTCTAGCCATGATCTCTCTATTGTTGGTGTGTGTAAAGGAGGTGACTGGATTCCGACAGCTCCTGTTGTCTTTCTTATAATTTTCACTGTCCTCGTTTTCTCCTCTAGCCATGATCTCTCTATTGTTGGTATGCGTAAAGGAGGTGACTAAATTCCAACAGCTCCTGTTGTCTTTCTTATAATTTTCACTGTCCGCGTTTTCTCCTCTAGCCATGATCTCTTTATTGTTGGTGTGTGTAAAGGAGGTGACTGGATTCCGACAGCTCCTGTTGTCTTTCTTATAATTTTCACTGTCCTCGTTGTCTCCTCTAGCCATGATCTCTCTATTGTTGGTGTGTGTAAAGGAGGTGACTGGATCCCGACAGCTCCTGTTGTCTTTCTTATAATTTTCACTGTCCTCGTTTTCTCCTCTAGCCATGATCACTCTATTGTTGGTGTGTGTAAAGGAGGTGACTGGATTCCGACAGCTCCTGTTGTCTTTCTTATAATTTTCACTGTCCTCGTTGTCTCCTCTAGCCATGATCTCTCTATTGTTGGTGTGTGTAAAGGAGGTGACTGGATTCCGACAGCTCCTGTTGTCTTTCTTATAATTTTCACTGTCTTCCTTGTCTCCTCTAGCCATGATCTCTCTATTGTTGGTGTGTGTAAAGGATGTGACTGGATTCCGACAGCTCCTGTTGTCTTTCTTATAATTTTCACTGTCCTCCTTTTCTCCTCTAGCCATGATCTCTCTATTGTTGGTGTGCGTAAAGGAGGTGACTGGATCCCGACAGCTCCTGTTGTCTTTCTTATAATTTTCACTGTCCTCGTTGTCTCCTCTAGCCATGATCTCTCTATTGTTGGTGTGTGTAAAGGAGGTGACTGGATCCCGACAGCTCCTGTTGTCTTTCTTATAATTTTCACTGTCCTCGTTGTCTCCTCTAGCCATGATCTCTCTATTGTTGGTGTGCGTAAAGGAGGTGACTGGATCCCGACAGCTCCTGTTGTCTTTCTTATAATTTTCACTGTCCTCGTTTTCTCCTCTAGCCATGATCTCTCTATTGTTGGTGTGTGTAATGGAGGTGACTGGATTCCGACAGCTCCTGTTGTCTTTCTTATAATTTTCACTGTCCTCTTTTTCTCCTCTTGCCATGATCTCTCTATTGTTGGTGTGTGTAAAGGGGGTGACTGGATTCCGACAGCTCATGTTGTCTTTCTTATAATTTTCACTGTCCTCGTTGTCTCCTCTAGCCACGATCTCTCTATTGTTGGTGTGTGTAAAGGGGGTGACTGGATTCCGACAGCTCCTGTTGTCTTTCTTATAATTTTCACTGTCCTCGTTGTCTCCTCTAGCCATGATCTCTCTATTGTTGGTGTGTGTAAAGGAGGTGACTGGATTCCGACAGCTCCTGTTGTCTTTCTTATAATTTTCACTGTCCTCCTTTACTCCTCTAGCCATGATCTCTCTATTGTTGGTGTGTGTAAAGGAGGTGATTGGATTCCGACAGCTCCTGTTGTCTTTCTTATAATTTTCACTGTCCTCCTCCTCTCCTCTAGCCATGATCTCTCTATTGTTGGTGTGCGTAAAGGAGGTGACTGGATTCCAACAGCTCCTGTTGTCTTTCTTATAATTTTCACTGTCCTCGTTGTCTCCTCTAGCCATGATCTCTCTATTGTTGGTGTGTGTAAAGGAGGTGACTGGATCCCGACAGCTCCTGTTGTCTTTCTTATAATTTTCACTGTCCTCGTTGTCTCCTCTAGCCATGATCTCTCTATTGTTGGTGTGCGTAAAGGAGGTGACTGGATCCCGACAGCTCCTGTTGTCTTTCTTATAATTTTCACTGTCCTCGTTTTCTCCTCTAGCCATGATCTCTCTATTGTTGGTGTGTGTAATGGAGGTGACTGGATTCCGACAGCTCCTGTTGTCTTTCTTATAATTTTCACTGTCCTCGTTGTCTCCTCTAGCCATGATCTCTCTATTGTTGGTGTGCGTAAAGGAGGTGACTGGATTCCGACAGCTCCTGTTGTCTTTCTTATAATTTTCACTGTCCTCGTTTTCTCCTCTAGCCATGATCTCTCTATTGTTGGTGTGTGTAAAGGAGGTGACTGGATCCCGACAGCTCATGTTGTCTTTCTTATAATTTTCACTGTCCTCGTTTTCTCCTCTAGCCATGATCTCTCTATTGTTGGTGTGTGTAAAGGGGGTGACTGGATTCCGACAGCTCCTGTTGTCTTTCTTATAATTTTCACTGTCCTCTTTTTCTCCTCTTGCCATGATCTCTCTATTGTTGGTGTGTGTAAAGGGGGTGACTGGATTCCGACAGCTCATGTTGTCTTTCTTATAATTTTCACTGTCCTCCTCCTCTCCTCTAGCCATGATCTCTCTATTGTTGGTGTGTGTAAAGGAGGTGACTGGATTCCGACAGCTCCTGTTGTCTTTCTTATAATTTTCACTGTCCTCGTTTTCTCCTCTAGCCATGATCTCTCTATTGTTGGTATGCGTAAAGGAGGTGACTAAATTCCAACAGCTCCTGTTGTCTTTCTTATAATTTTCACTGTCCTCGTTTTCTCCTCTAGCCATGATCTCTTTATTGTTGGTGTGTGTAAAGGAGGTGATTGGATTCCGACAGCTCCTGTTGTCTTTCTTATAATTTTCACTGTCCTCCTCCTCTCCTCTAGCCATGATCTCTCTATTGTTGGTGTGCGTAAAGGAGGTGATTGGATTCCAACAGCTCCTGTTGTCTTTCTTATAATTTTCACTGTCCTCCTCCTCTCCTCTAGCCATGATCTCTCTATTGTTGGTGTGTGTAAAGGAGGTGACTGGATTCCGACAGCTCCTGTTGTCTTTCTTATAATTTTCACTGTCCTCGTTTTCTCCTCTAGCCATGATCTCTCTATTGTTGGTATGCGTAAAGGAGGTGACTAAATTCCAACAGCTCCTGTTGTCTTTCTTATAATTTTCACTGTCCTCGTTGTCTCCTCTAGCCATGATCTCTCTATTGTTGGTGTGTGTAAAGGAGGTGACTGGATCCCGACAGCTCCTGTTGTCTTTCTTATAATTTTCACTGTCCTCGTTGTCTCCTCTAGCCATGATCTCTCTATTGTTGGTGTGTGTAAAGGAGGTGACTGGATCCCGACAGCTCCTGTTGTCTTTCTTATAATTTTCACTGTCCTCGTTGTCTCCTCTAGCCATGATCTCTCTATTGTTGGTGTGCGTAAAGGAGGTGACTGGATCCCGACAGCTCCTGTTGTCTTTCTTATAATTTTCACTGTCCTCGTTTTCTCCTCTAGCCATGATCTCTCTATTGTTGGTGTGTGTAATGGAGGTGACTGGATTCCGACAGCTCCTGTTGTCTTTCTTATAATTTTCACTGTCCTCGTTGTCTCCTCTAGCCATGATCTCTCTATTGTTGGTGTGCGTAAAGGAGGTGACTGGATTCCGACAGCTCCTGTTGTCTTTCTTATAATTTTCACTGTCCTCGTTTTCTCCTCTAGCCATGATCTCTCTATTGTTGGTGTGTGTAAAGGAGGTGACTGGATCCCGACAGCTCATGTTGTCTTTCTTATAATTTTCACTGTCCTCGTTTTCTCCTCTAGCCATGATCTCTCTATTGTTGGTGTGTGTAAAGGGGGTGACTGGATTCCGACAGCTCCTGTTGTCTTTCTTATAATTTTCACTGTCCTCTTTTTCTCCTCTTGCCATGATCTCTCTATTGTTGGTGTGTGTAAAGGGGGTGACTGGATTCCGACAGCTCATGTTGTCTTTCTTATAATTTTCACTGTCCTCGTTGTCTCCTCTAGCCACGATCTCTCTATTGTTGGTGTGTGTAAAGGGGGTGACTGGATTCCGACAGCTCCTGTTGTCTTTCTTATAATTTTCACTGTCCTCGTTGTCTCCTCTAGCCATGATCTCTCTATTGTTGGTGTGTGTAAAGGAGGTGACTGGATTCCGACAGCTCCTGTTGTCTTTCTTATAATTTTCACTGTCCTCCTTTACTCCTCTAGCCATGATCTCTCTATTGTTGGTGTGTGTAAAGGAGGTGATTGGATTCCGACAGCTCCTGTTGTCTTTCTTATAATTTTCACTGTCCTCCTCCTCTCCTCTAGCCATGATCTCTCTATTGTTGGTGTGCGTAAAGGAGGTGACTGGATTCCAACAGCTCCTGTTGTCTTTCTTATAATTTTCACTGTCCTCGTTGTCTCCTCTAGCCATGATCTCTCTATTGTTGGTGTGTGTAAAGGAGGTGACTGTATCCCGACAGCTCCTGTTGTCTTTCTTATAATTTTCACTGTCCTCGTTGTCTCCTCTAGCCATGATCTCTCTATTGTTGGTGTGCGTAAAGGAGGTGACTGGATCCCGACAGCTCCTGTTGTCTTTCTTATAATTTTCACTGTCCTCGTTTTCTCCTCTAGCCATGATCTCTCTATTGTTGGTGTGTGTAATGGAGGTGACTGGATTCCGACAGCTCCTGTTGTCTTTCTTATAATTTTCACTGTCCTCGTTGTCTCCTCTAGCCATGATCTCTCTATTGTTGGTGTGCGTAAAGGAGGTGACTGGATTCCGACAGCTCCTGTTGTCTTTCTTATAATTTTCACTGTCCTCGTTTTCTCCTCTAGCCATGAACTCTCTATTGTTGGTGTGTGTAAAGGAGGTGACTGGATCCCGACAGCTCATGTTGTCTTTCTTATAATTTTCACTGTCCTCGTTTTCTCCTCTAGCCATGATCTCTCTATTGTTGGTGTGTGTAAAGGGGGTGACTGGATTCCGACAGCTCCTGTTGTCTTTCTTATAATTTTCACTGTCCTCTTTTTCTCCTCTTGCCATGATCTCTCTATTGTTGGTGTGTGTAAAGGGGGTGACTGGATTCCGACAGCTCATGTTGTCTTTCTTATAATTTTCACTGTCCTCCTCCTCTCCTCTAGCCATGATCTCTCTATTGTTGGTGTGTGTAAAGGAGGTGACTGGATTCCGACAGCTCCTGTTGTCTTTCTTATAATTTTCACTGTCCTCGTTTTCTCCTCTAGCCATGATCTCTCTATTGTTGGTATGCGTAAAGGAGGTGACTAAATTCCAACAGCTCCTGTTGTCTTTCTTATAATTTTCACTGTCCTCGTTTTCTCCTCTAGCCATGATCTCTTTATTGTTGGTGTGTGTAAAGGATGTGATTGGATTCCGACAGCTCCTGTTGTCTTTCTTATAATTTTCACTGTCCTCCTCCTCTCCTCTAGCCATGATCTCTCTATTGTTGGTGTGCGTAAAGGAGGTGATTGGATTCCAACAGCTCCTGTTGTCTTTCTTATAATTTTCACTGTCCTCCTCCTCTCCTCTAGCCATGATCTCTCTATTGTTGGTGTGTGTAAAGGAGGTGACTGGATTCCGACAGCTCCTGTTGTCTTTCTTATAATTTTCACTGTCCTCGTTTTCTCCTCTAGCCATGATCTCTCTATTGTTGGTATGCGTAAAGGAGGTGACTAAATTCCAACAGCTCCTGTTGTCTTTCTTATAATTTTCACTGTCCTCGTTTTCTCCTCTAGCCATGATCTCTTTATTGTTGGTGTGTGTAAAGGAGGTGACTGGATTCCGACAGCTCCTGTTGTCTTTCTTATAATTTTCACTGTCCTCGTTGTCTCCTCTAGCCATGATCTCTCTATTGTTGGTGTGTGTAAAGGAGGTGACTGGATCCCGACAGCTCCTGTTGTCTTTCTTATAATTTTCACTGTCCTCGTTTTCTCCTCTAGCCATGATCACTCTATTGTTGGTGTGTGTAAAGGAGGTGACTGGATTCCGACAGCTCCTGTTGTCTTTCTTATAATTTTCACTGTCCTCGTTGTCTCCTCTAGCCATGATCTCTCTATTGTTGGTGTGTGTAAAGGAGGTGACTGGATTCCGACAGCTCCTGTTGTCTTTCTTATAATTTTCACTGTCTTCCTTGTCTCCTCTAGCCATGATCTCTCTATTGTTGGTGTGTGTAAAGGATGTGACTGGATTCCGACAGCTCCTGTTGTCTTTCTTATAATTTTCACTGTCCTCCTTTTCTCCTCTAGCCATGATCTCTCTATTGTTGGTGTGCGTAAAGTAGGTGACTGGATCCCGACAGCTCCTGTTGTCTTTCTTATAATTTTCACTGTCCTCGTTGTCTCCTCTAGCCATGATCTCTCTATTGTTGGTGTGTGTAAAGGAGGTGACTGGATCCCGACAGCTCCTGTTGTCTTTCTTATAATTTTCACTGTCCTCGTTGTCTCCTCTAGCCATGATCTCTCTATTGTTGGTGTGCGTAAAGGAGGTGACTGGATCCCGACAGCTCCTGTTGTCTTTCTTATAATTTTCACTGTCCTCGTTTTCTCCTCTAGCCATGATCTCTCTATTGTTGGTGTGTGTAATGGAGGTGACTGGATTCCGACAGCTCCTGTTGTCTTTCTTATAATTTTCACTGTCCTCGTTGTCTCCTCTAGCCATGATCTCTCTATTGTTGGTGTGCGTAAAGGAGGTGACTGGATTCCGACAGCTCCTGTTGTCTTTCTTATAATTTTCACTGTCCTCGTTTTCTCCTCTAGCCATGATCTCTCTATTGTTGGTGTGTGTAAAGGAGGTGACTGGATCCCGACAGCTCATGTTGTCTTTCTTATAATTTTCACTGTCCTCGTTTTCTCCTCTAGCCATGATCTCTCTATTGTTGGTGTGTGTAAAGGGGGTGACTGGATTCCGACAGCTCCTGTTGTCTTTCTTATAATTTTCACTGTCCTCTTTTTCTCCTCTTGCCATGATCTCTCTATTGTTGGTGTGTGTAAAGGAGGTGACTGGATCCCGACAGCTCCTGTTGTCTTTCTTATAATTTTCACTGTCCTCGTTGTCTCCTCTAGCCATGATCTCTCTATTGTTGGTGTGCGTAAAGGAGGTGACTGGATCCCGACAGCTCCTGTTGTCTTTCTTATAATTTTCACTGTCCTCGTTTTCTCCTCTAGCCATGATCTCTCTATTGTTGGTGTGTGTAATGGAGGTGACTGGATTCCGACAGCTCCTGTTGTCTTTCTTATAATTTTCACTGTCCTCGTTGTCTCCTCTAGCCATGATCTCTCTATTGTTGGTGTGCGTAAAGGAGGTGACTGGATTCCGACAGCTCCTGTTGTCTTTCTTATAATTTTCACTGTCCTCGTTTTCTCCTCTAGCCATGATCTCTCTATTGTTGGTGTGTGTAAAGGAGGTGACTGGATCCCGACAGCTCATGTTGTCTTTCTTATAATTTTCACTGTCCTCGTTTTCTCCTCTAGCCATGATCTCTCTATTGTTGGTGTGTGTAAAGGGGGTGACTGGATTCCGACAGCTCCTGTTGTCTTTCTTATAATTTTCACTGTCCTCTTTTTCTCCTCTTGCCATGATCTCTCTATTGTTGGTGTGTGTAAAGGGGGTGACTGGATTCCGACAGCTCATGTTGTCTTTCTTATAATTTTCACTGTCCTCGTTGTCTCCTCTAGCCACGATCTCTCTATTGTTGGTGTGTGTAAAGGGGGTGACTGGATTCCGACAGCTCCTGTTGTCTTTCTTATAATTTTCACTGTCCTCCTCCTCTCCTCTAGCCATGATCTCTCTATTGTTGGTGTGTGTAAAGGAGGTGACTGGATTCCGACAGCTCCTGTTGTCTTTCTTATAATTTTCACTGTCCTCCTCCTCTCCTCTAGCCATGATCTCTCTATTGTTGGTGTGTGTAAAGGAGGTGACTGGATTCCGACAGCTCCTGTTGTCTTTCTTATAATTTTCACTGTCCTCCTTTACTCCTCTAGCCATGATCTCTCTATTGTTGGTGTGTGTAAAGGAGGTGATTGGATTCCGACAGCTCCTGTTGTCTTTCTTATAATTTTCACTGTCCTCCTCCTCTCCTCTAGCCATGATCTCTCTATTGTTGGTGTGCGTAAAGGAGGTGACTGGATTCCAACAGCTCCTGTTGTCTTTCTTATAATTTTCACTGTCCTCCTCCTCTCCTCTAGCCATGATCTCTCTATTGTTGGTGTGTGTAAAGGAGGTGACTGGATTCCGACAGCTCCTGTTGTCTTTCTTATAATTTTCACTGTCCTCGTTTTCTCCTCTAGCCATGATCTCTCTATTGTTGGTGTGCGTAAAGGAGGTGACTAAATTCCAACAGCTCCTGTTGTCTTTCTTATAATTTTCACTGTCCTCGTTTTCTCCTCTAGCCATGATCTCTTTATTGTTGGTGTGTGTAAAGGAGGTGACTGGATTCCGACAGCTCCTGTTGTCTTTCTTATAATTTTCACTGTCCTCGTTGTCTCCTCTAGCCATGATCTCTCTATTGTTGGTGTGTGTAAAGGAGGTGACTGGATCCCGACAGCTCCTGTTGTCTTTCTTATAATTTTCACTGTCCTCGTTTTCTTCTCTAGCCATGATCACTCTATTGTTGGTGTGTGTAAAGGAGGTGACTGGATTCCGACAGCTCCTGTTGTCTTTCTTATAATTTTCACTGACCTCGTTGTCTCCTCTAGCCATGATCTCTCTATTGTTGGTGTGTGTAAAGGAGGTGACTGGATTCCGACAGCTCCTGTTGTCTTTCTTATAATTTTCACTGTCCTCGTTGTCTCCTCTAGCCATGATCTCTCTATTGTTGGTGTGTGTAAAGGAGGTGACTGGATCCCGACAGCTCCTGTTGTCTTTCTTATAATTTTCACTGTCCTCGTTGTCTCCTCTAGCCATGATCTCTCTATTGTTGGTGTGCGTAAAGGAGGTGACTGGATCCCGACAGCTCCTGTTGTCTTTCTTATAATTTTCACTGTCCTCGTTTTCTCCTCTAGCCATGATCTCTCTATTGTTGGTGTGTGTAATGGAGGTGACTGGATTCCGACAGCTCCTGTTGTCTTTCTTATAATTTTCACTGTCCTCGTTGTCTCCTCTAGCCATGATCTCTCTATTGTTGGTGTGCGTAAAGGAGGTGACTGGATTCCGACAGCTCCTGTTGTCTTTCTTATAATTTTCACTGTCCTCGTTGTCTCCTCTAGCCATGATCTCTCTATTCTTGGTGTGTGTAAAGGAGGTGACTGGATCCCGACAGCTCACGTTGTCTTTCTTATAATTTTCACTGTCCTCCTTTTCTCCTCTAGCCATGATCTCTCTATTGTTGGTGTGTGTAAAGGAGGTGACTGGATCCCGACAGCTCATGTTGTCTTTCTTATAATTTTCACTGTCCTTCTTTTCTCCTCTAGCCATGATCTCTCTATTGTTGGTGTGTGTAAAGGAGGTGACTGGATTCCGACAGCTCCTGTTGTCTTTCTTATAATTTTCACTGTCCTCGTTGTCTCCTCTAGCCATGATTTCTCTATTGTTGGTGTGTGTAAAGGAGGTGACTGGATTCCGACAGCTCCTGTTGTCTTTCTTATAATTTTCACTGTCCTCGTTGTCTCCTCTAGCCATGATTTCTCTATTGTTGTTGTGTGTAAAGGAGGTGACTGGATTCCAACAGCTCCTGTTGTCTTTTTTATAATTTTCACTGTCCTCCTTTTCTCCTCTAGCCATGATCTCTCTATTGTTGGTGTGTGTAAAGGAGGTGACTGGATTCCGACAGCTCCTGTTGTCTTTCTTATAATTTTCACTGACCTCGTTGTCTCCTCTAGCCATGATCTCTCTATTGTTGGTGTGTGTAAAGGAGGTGACTGGATTCCGACAGCTCCTGTTGTCTTTCTTATAATTTTCACTGTCTTCCTTGTCTCCTCTAGCCATGATCTCTCTATTGTTGGTGTGTGTAAAGGATGTGACTGGATTCCGACAGCTCCTGTTGTCTTTCTTATAATTTTCACTGTCCTCCTTTTCTCCTCTAGCCATGATCTCTCTATTGTTGGTGTGCGTAAAGGAGGTGACTGGATCCCGACAGCTCCTGTTGTCTTTCTTATAATTTTCACTGTCCTCGTTTTCTCCTCTAGCCATGATCTCTCTATTGTTGGTGTGTGTAATGGAGGTGACTGGATTCCGACAGCTCCTGTTGTCTTTCTTATAATTTTCACTGTCCTCGTTGTCTCCTCTAGCCATGATCTCTCTATTGTTGGTGTGCGTAAAGGAGGTGACTGGATTCCGACAGCTCCTGTTGTCTTTCTTATAATTTTCACTGTCCTCGTTGTCTCCTCTAGCCATGATCTCTCTATTCTTGGTGTGTGTAAAGGAGGTGACTGGATCCCGACAGCTCACGTTGTCTTTCTTATAATTTTCACTGTCCTCCTTTTCTCCTCTAGCCATGATCTCTCTATTGTTGGTGTGTGTAAAGGAGGTGACTGGATCCCGACAGCTCATGTTGTCTTTCTTATAATTTTCACTGTCCTTCTTTTCTCCTCTAGCCATGATCTCTCTATTGTTGGTGTGTGTAAAGGAGGTGACTGGATTCCGACAGCTCCTGTTGTCTTTCTTATAATTTTCACTGTCCTCGTTGTCTCCTCTAGCCATGATTTCTCTATTGTTGGTGTGTGTAAAGGAGGTGACTGGATTCCGACAGCTCCTGTTGTCTTTCTTATAATTTTCACTGTCCTCGTTGTCTCCTCTAGCCATGATTTCTCTATTGTTGTTGTGTGTAAAGGAGGTGACTGGATTCCAACAGCTCCTGTTGTCTTTTTTATAATTTTCACTGTCCTCCTTTTCTCCTCTAGCCATGATCTCTCTATTGTTGGTGTGTGTAAAGGAGGTGACTGGATTCCGACAGCTCCTGTTGTCTTTCTTATAATTTTCACTGACCTCGTTGTCTCCTCTAGCCATGATCTCTCTATTGTTGGTGTGTGTAAAGGAGGTGACTGGATTCCGACAGCTCCTGTTGTCTTTCTTATAATTTTCACTGTCTTCCTTGTCTCCTCTAGCCATGATCTCTCTATTGTTGGTGTGTGTAAAGGATGTGACTGGATTCCGACAGCTCCTGTTGTCTTTCTTATAATTTTCACTGTCCTCCTTTTCTCCTCTAGCCATGATCTCTCTATTGTTGGTGTGCGTAAAGGAGGTGACTGGATCCCGACAGCTCCTGTTGTCTTTCTTATAATTTTCACTGTCCTCGTTGTCTCCTCTAGCCATGATCTCTCTATTGTTGGTGTGTGTAAAGGAGGTGACTGGATCCCGACAGCTCCTGTTGTCTTTCTTATAATTTTCACTGTCCTCGTTGTCTCCTCTAGCCATGATCTCTCTATTGTTGGTGTGCGTAAAGGAGGTGACTGGATCCCGACAGCTCCTGTTGTCTTTCTTATAATTTTCACTGTCCTCGTTTTCTCCTCTAGCCATGATCTCTCTATTGTTGGTGTGTGTAATGGAGGTGACTGGATTCCGACAGCTCCTGTTGTCTTTCTTATAATTTTCACTGTCCTCGTTGTCTCCTCTAGCCATGATCTCTCTATTGTTGGTGTGCGTAAAGGAGGTGACTGGATTCCGACAGCTCCTGTTGTCTTTCTTATAATTTTCACTGTCCTCGTTGTCTCCTCTAGCCATGATCTCTCTATTCTTGGTGTGTGTAAAGGAGGTGACTGGATCCCGACAGCTCACGTTGTCTTTCTTATAATTTTCACTGTCCTCCTTTTCTCCTCTAGCCATGATCTCTCTATTGTTGGTGTGTGTAAAGGAGGTGACTGGATCCCGACAGCTCATGTTGTCTTTCTTATAATTTTCACTGTCCTTCTTTTCTCCTCTAGCCATGATCTCTCTATTGTTGGTGTGTGTAAAGGAGGTGACTGGATTCCGACAGCTCCTGTTGTCTTTCTTATAATTTTCACTGTCCTCGTTGTCTCCTCTAGCCATGATTTCTCTATTGTTGGTGTGTGTAAAGGAGGTGACTGGATTCCGACAGCTCCTGTTGTCTTTCTTATAATTTTCACTGTCCTCGTTGTCTCCTCTAGCCATGATTTCTCTATTGTTGTTGTGTGTAAAGGAGGTGACTGGATTCCAACAGCTCCTGTTGTCTTTTTTATAATTTTCACTGTCCTCCTTTTCTCCTCTAGCCATGATCTCTCTATTGTTGGTGTGTGTAAAGGAGGTGACTGGATTCCGACAACTCCTTTTGTCTTTCTTATAAT